>NW_006408707.1:453223-499199 GCF_000296735.1 Chrysochloris asiatica
CCTCTTTTGACTTTTGCATTCCAATCACCAGTAATGAGCAATATATCTTGATTGCATGTTTGATCGATTTCAGATTGAAGAAGTTGGTAGAATTCTTCTATTTCATCTTCACTGGAAGATGAATGTTATCTATAGATCATTATAACCCACATTATAGCCAAAACACAAATGAACGTATTTCTGGTATTCTCTGCTTTCAGCCAAGATGCATCTGACATCAGCAAACAGTTGGCCAGGTAGCTATCTTCCAAATTTCAATTCCTAGAGCCTTGTTTTTCACCAGCATCTTTAGTGTAGCTTAGACTCCTTCCTTTAATACCACTGGTTTTTGATCATATGGTACCTCTTAAAATGGGTGAGCTTCAACCAATACTTTTTTGAACAGTTACTATGTATGATCCTTCCACCCTGATTGCATGTTTGCTCAATTCCATACTGAAGAACTTGGTAGAATCCTTCAATTTCATTATCACTAGCTTTAGTGGTTGGTGTATAAATTTGAATACTAGTCTTATTAACAGCTCATTCTTGAAAGATTACGGACTTTACTCTAACACAGCATTGTATTTCAAGACAAATCTTGAAATGCTCTTTTTTACAATGATAATTTAAATGGCTAATGTCCAGATGGCTCATAACCTTTGGTTCATGTTTAGTGCTGATGTAGACCACTTCATAAGGTCACTTTTAAGATTATTAAGTACATAGTTCATGCTTGTAAATGTTTTAAGTTTACAGCTTTATCTTAAAAAATTATTTGAATGGTTTTACTGTTTGGTAATCTCATGCTTCACTTGCATCAGTAATCGTCTTATCTGTTCATTGCTCCCTTTGTTACTAGAACTAATAATTTAGTTTCAAAGCCTTAGTCAAGATTCTACATATTAGAATGGAATCAGAAATTAAAAAGAGTAAAACAAAATATAAATACTTAATAAAAGTACAGGAAATTATAATTCTAAAGAGAAGGATATAGTCCTTATAATACTGTACTTCCAGTTACTTCCCAGCAAATGCCCAACTAGAAGATCCTGGTTTAGAAAGAAATCAATTAGGTTTGCTCATCCAATCTTCAGTCCCTCTAAGAGAAACAACCTCAGTATGGAACCTTAGTTCAGCCTGCCTGACAGTAAAGTCAAAACAAGGAAAGGTAGAATTGAAAAATGAAGATAGACAAATTCTTAGTGACATGCCTTGAACTTCTGGTTATACCCATTTACAAGAGTAGATGAGCACTTCTTTTGTGTTAGTTCATGAGACTTAGACAAATGTTACATAAAACTAATATAGTAGGCTTTTCTGGAAGATTTATTATTAATTAAAGATTTTCAATAAACAATTTCAAATGTCACAATATATCTTGTTGTTGTTATGTGCCGTGGAGTCGGTTCCAACACATACCGACTCTGTACAGGCTTTCCGAGGCTATAAATCGTTATGGGAGCAGAAATCCTCATCTTTCTCACGCAGAACAGTTGGTAGTTTCAAACTGCTAACCCTGAGGTTCGCAGCCCGATTCATAACCACTACGCTACCAGAGCTCCTTATAATGGCTGTGTGCCGTAGAGTCGGTTCCGACCCACAGTGACCCTGTACAGGGTTTCCGAGGCTATAAATCTATACGGGAGCAGAACACCTCATCTTTCTCCTGTGGAACAGCTGGTAGTTTCGAACTGCTGACCTTGCGGTTCGCAGCCCAATACTAAATTTTTATCTTTTGAACACATGCTTAATTTTGATCTTTAAATTAATCTTTTGATACTGAAATATGTACATTAATACAAATATAAAAATTCTTTGTAAAATAAGTTGTTTATAAAACAAGCATTTATTCTCTTGTGATAATTATTATTTATTATCCTTAAACAATTTCAGCATATGAAAACAAAGCAGCTGCTCAAATGTATTTGGGGAAACCCTAATTTAGATAATATTAGTACATATTACACAAAAAAATATTCTGCCATCTCAGGTTTTAGAAATGCCCAGTTACAGTTAAACAGATTTCTTTGATGTCAGATGTTTCAGAGCCTTAGTAAAGCATTAATGCACACACCTTTTTTTGCAGGAAATAGTCTTCAAAATACACTTCAGTACATGCTGTCACAACCTTTCATTCTGAGGCAGTGGGAGGGAGACAATCTCTTCCACTCTATTATCAGGCCATGCTGTTTCTTGGACCTTACAATCAAGTGCAACTGCTCTGGTTCCTAATTAACTAATAAATGCAAGCTTCCTGCCCTCTTTCTGGCCACAATCTCCTATCTCACCAGTTTGCTTTCAACTATATATATACAGTTCCACTATAACCATTCTCACTCACTGGAATTCTAAATCTTTAAGCCTCCAAATTGCTCCCAATCACTTCTCTTTTCTTCGCTTCCCTTTTTAACTAACATAGATTCCATAAATACATCACTTTAAAGGCACTCTCGCCAATATCCCCAAGAATATATTACTATTCCTTCTCAACTGGTTCCTTCCCATCAGTTTTTAGTGTCTAAATTTCTCTCATATGAAAATAAGGGAAGGAGGGAGGCAGAAAGAAAGGGAGGAGGTAGACAGGAAGGATGAACTTACATGCATCCTGCTCTTTACAGATAAAAACTGAAGAGTTATTGTACTCACTGTCTCCATTTTCCCTCCTCCTACTCATTCCTCAAATTGCTCCCATTTTCCTTTCATCCCATCACTCTATCCAAGCAGATGTTTCTAAAAAACCAACAATAATCCAACAGATATTTCTCACTTATCTTACTTAATATCTCAGCAGAACTCCACTCTATTGATTATTTACTCCTACATGAAACATTTATTCCCTTGTCACACTGTCCTCCCACCTCACAGAATGCATAAGCCTCAGTTTCATCCTCCTCTAACAGGTCATAAAATGAAGTGAGCTCCCAAACTTCACTATTTCAGGTCTCTTCTCACTTTATACTTCCTCCATCAGCAATCTCTTATACGTACGGACTTCAATAACCTCACTAATGCAAGCTCACTCATACAGTTAAATCTCCAACTAAGATATTAAATCTCAAAGATGCTTCCATTAAGCTCCAAACCAGTGTATACAAACATCCATATGACTTCTCTATTTGGATGTCTCAAAGGCAAATATTGAATTCTAAACTCATTAACTCTAAACCTATTATTTGGTTCTGCTGATTCTTACTAAGTGAATAGTTATAAAAGTCACACATCTGGGAGTCCAAATACACTGTCACAATATAGTCTGTGTTCCAAGAAGGCTTGGCGCTTTATCTATTATTACACAAAGTATTTAAACATTAAATAGATGCCACATATTAAATTCTACTTTTAATTGATTATTAAATATTATTCAAGTAACTAATTAAAAGTAGCATATTTACTGGAATTTTTTTTTGAGCTAAAGGAATTTGTTGCTGTTGCTATTGCTGAAAGGAATCTAAAGAAAGAATGAACACTGATGGACTTTAATTTCAACAAATTCATTATAATTGCAGGTGGCATTTAACTCAAATTGATTTTTATAAATCTGAAGTGATGTATATTTTGTTGTTGCTGCTGTTGTTAAGTGCCATCGAGTTGTTTCTGACTTATAGTGACCTATCTAAGGTTTCAAGGCTGTAAATCTATACAGGAGCAGAAAGCCCCATCTTTCTCACATGGAGTAGCTGCTGAGCTCGAACCACCAACCTTGTGGCTCAAAGTGCAGTGCGTATCATATGGATATATACTTAACTTTTGATAAATGTTCAAAAACAATAAAGGATAATATATTAGGAATCATAAGATTTTTTTCTTGGTAGCATTTTCAACATGATTGATTTTTTTCAATGATTTTGATTTGACAGCTAGTCAATGATGTTTATTTTTACAGAGAACATCTGAACGATTCAAAAACTGGTTTAACAAAAGCTTAATGGAGTCCTGGTAAGATAAACACTGGACTGCAAACCAAAAGATCAGTAGTTCAAACCTACCCTTTATAGGGTTACTATAAGTCGGAAAAGACATTACAGCATTCAACAAAAACAAGAAAATATACTCAGAACCTTTCTAATGTATTATTTAATCAGAGTTTCGCAATTAGAAAATCTTATAAATACCATCCCTGTATCTAGTTTTGGACTGCATAGGACCTCATGGTCAATTTGAACCACAAAGTTGGCAGTTCAAATTCACCAGCTGCTCCTCAGAAACCCTATACAAGGTTGCTATGAGTCGGAACCAACTGAAAGGCACTTAATAACAGCAACAACACCTGGTGTGGTGCTGTAGCTAAGCACTCAACCATAAAGTTGGTTTCAACCACAAGGTCGGTGGTTCAAATTCACCAGCCGCTCCTCAAAAACCTTATATAGGATACCTATGAGTTGGAACCAACTCTACTGCACTTATCAACAACAACCCCCTACCTACCTAAATTAATACAGCACCCAGTCGGTAAACTGAGTATTTTCAGAGCTTCATTAACAATTTCTGTGGGCCATTAGCAGGGTAGAACTAGTAAGAAATGGGCAACTTACCAAACTACCAGCCCACAGAGTCAATGTATAACTCTAAGTATCAAACTTTTAAACAGGAAAGTCTTTGGTTACCTGGAATTATGCAAATGACAATTTTTAATCAAAGAGTTTTAAATGAGTATTCATCAAGTACACATCTGTAAAGTTTCACAAAACTGTTAAAGGGACAATACAAGGAGGCTTCAATAAGTTCTTGGAAAAATTCCATTATTATTTAATCCAATTTTTCCTTCAACTTTGTCAAGCCTCCGACTATAATGGTAATTATTCATGATAGTATTTAATATTAAGCAGAATGATGTCTCTTGAAGAAAAGCTTAAAAACTGAAAATCTGAATATCTCCCAAATATCTACTCCCTCTGAATTCCTCAGGAATTTTATAATTAGTCTAGGCCATCTAGGTCCTTATGTATGAGAATACCTCAATTTATACCTATTGAAGAAAGTCCTGGTAGTGCAGTGGTTAAAGCACTTGTCTGAAAACTGAAAGGTCTACAGTTCTAACCAACCAGCTGCTACACTAGAAAAAAATGTGGCAGCCAGCTTCTGAAAATATTTACAGATTTAGTAAACACATGAAGAAAACACATGATTATTAGCCATTAAGGAGATGGAAATCAAAACAACAATGAGACATCATTTCACCCCAGCATTAATAGCAAAGTTCAAGTAAATAGAAAACAACAAATGCTGGCAAAGTTGTGGAGAGACTGGGACCCTCCTACACTGCTGGTAGGACTGTAAAAGGATGCAACCATTGTGGAAATTGGTATGACACTTTCTGAAAAAGTTGGAAATAACCTCAGGAAATAAGAGCTGGGGCACGAATAGATATATAAGCACATCCATGATCATCACAGCACCACAATGGCAAAAAAATGGAGACAGTCTAAATGCTCAACAAGAGAGAATGGTTAAACAAACTTTGGTACATACACACAATGGAATACTATGCAACACTGAAGAATAAGGACGAACCTGCAAAACACTTCACAACATGGATGAACCTGGAGTACCTGCACTGAGTGAAACTAGTCAACCACAAAAGGGCAAATATTATATGAGATCATTGTTGTAAAAAATTAAGAAAAGATACTCTTGATAAAGGAAACATTCTATGATCATTACAGGGTGGAAGGAGGGGATATTATTCATGGCTAGAGGGTAGACAGATATTAACATGGGTGACAGGGTAGGCAATATACAACATGAGGAGTTTTGCAGAAGAAAAATTGAAGAAAGTGGGAGACACATGGAGGAATGCAAGAGTTAAAAGTGAACAAAGGAAATACTATTAACCTGGTGTGGTGCTGTAGGATAAGCACCAGACCATAAGGTCAGTTTGAACTGCAAGGTCAGCAGTTCAAACTCACTAGCCACTCCTCAGAAACCCTATATGGAGTCACTATGAGTTGGAACCGACTCGACAGCACTTAACAAAAACAATGGTAAATGAAGGGAATTGTGATCATTTTAATGAAGCAAAGTATGTAATTGTTGAATGTAAAACTGGTAATTTGCTCTGTAAACCTTCACTCAATTCACAATAAAAACTTAAAAAAAAAAAAAGACAAGTATTGTATAAGAGCACTACTGTAAAAAATCAAGAAACGTTTACACTCAGAAAGAATCACATTTTGAAGGTTAACAGGGGTGAGAAAGGAAGGAAGGATAGATCACTAACTAGCAGTAGACACTTGGGTGAAGGAAAGGCAGTATACCATGAGGAAGAAATCAGAATTAAATAATCAAAGCAAATGAAATCACTGGGAAAAGACCAAGACTTAAAGACAATGAAGGTAAACATTAGGACATATACATTCCTTGAAAACAGTAATAATAATGTGTGAGTGAATACATACATAAGCACTCAAGCTGAACAGGGGTGAGGATATGTAGATGTTTTATAGAGGCTATTTCTACATACAGATGTATATGTGCAGCAAATATATCCATAAATACAGTAAAGACTTCAGGGTGCAAAGTTATGAAAATTTACTCATAACCAAACACCTTGACGAATAAGTCTCTGGGCCTGGGAGTCCAGGATCATAGTCTTTGAACGCCAATAAATTCAATTGGCATAACATACTTCACAAACACTATGTTCTATATTCTTGTTTGGTGAGTAGCAACTGGGGTCCTAAAAGTTTGTGAGTGACCCCCTAAGGTACAACTGTTGGTCTATCCCTTCCTGAAGCAAAGAAAACTAAAGAAAATCAAAGACAAAAGGAAACAATTTGTACAAAGGACTAATGGACTATGTGAACCCCAGCCTCCATGCCCCTGAGACCAGATGAACTAGGTAGTAATCAGCTACCACTGATGACCATTCTGAAAGGTCACAGTAGAAAGTCCTGGTGGCATTTTAGGGCTACTAACCATAATATCAGTAGTTAAAAGCCCACAGGAGAAAAACAGAGGTTTTCTGCTCCCATAAAGATTTACAACCTCAAAAACCCTATGCAGAGTGGCTATGAGTTGGAATCAACTCTATGGCAGTACATTTGGTAATGTATTTATATATAGGAGCACTGGTACTACAGGATAAGCACTTGACCTCAAGATTGGTTCTGAACCACAAAGTCAGTGGTTCAATCTCACCAGATGCCCTTGGGAACCCTTTACAGGGTTGCTATGAGTCAGAACCAACTCAACAGCACTTAATAACACACACATATATATATAAAGAGTGTGTGTGTGTTTGTGTGTGTGTGTCCTGGTATGGCGCTGTGGGTTAATTCACTGGACTGCAAAGTCGGTTTGATCTTCAAGGTAGGAAGTTTAATCTCACCAGTCACTCTTTGGAAACCCTATACAGGGTTGTTATGAGTTGGAACTGACTCAACGGCACTTAACAACAACAACATATACCCACACACATTAAGTGTGTTGGATTTTATATATATTTGTTGTTTTTGATAAGTGCCGTCGAGTCAGCTCCAACCCATAGCAACCTTGTATAGGGTTTCTGAGGAGCGACTGGTGAGGTTGAGCTGCTAACCTTGCAACTCAAAGTGACTTTGCATTAACCCACAGCGCCACACCAGGACACACTCACACTCTCTCTCTCTCTGTCTCCATATATGTGTGTGTGTGTGTGTGTGTGCGCGTGCGTGTGCGTGTGTGCACACATATATGTATATGCTGTTAAGTGCCATCGAGTGGACTTAAATCACCAACTTTGTGGACTGCAGGCCAGTGCTTATCCTATAGTGCCACCAGAAGCTCACCAAAAAGCCTAAGAGACTTAAACAAATAAATAAAAGCTTTCTTAACCAGTTTTGCTTTCATATAAACCATGAAAAAGCACAAAAACAAAAGAAGTACAAGTACACAAATTGAAACTCTTTAGCATGTCTACATGAGAACAGTTACAATTTCATATTTACTTCTGCCTTCAATAGGCATTTCTAGTTCACTAAAACCATTTGGTTCATTAATGCAGGAATACAATTTCACTAGATTTATGGCATGTAATTCCTTCAGTAAGACATTTAAGGCAGCTTTAAATGAGAAATCTATGTGTGAATGGGTGTTTGTGATTAGCTAAATGAACTGTTAATTCAAGTAGTTATTTTAGCTACCAAATAATTAAATTTTATATCTGAGAATTAAACAGAATAAATTAAATATACTACGAAATAGTGAAAATATCTTCAAATCTGAGTAAATATATGAGTCACCAAAAACAATTATATACTATACAGAATTAACTCAAACACACAGAAAATATTTGAACTTCATTTCAACATTACACTCTAAACGTCATATAATAATCCTCTAAAACATTCAAACTATTAATAATGTACCTACAAAGGTGTTTTTCATATACAACTCTGAATGATACAAATTTACTAAACTTTTTTTTTTAACATTCCTTGAGTGACAACTCTTTTTTTATTTTGGCAAGTAATATTAAAAGAAATTAAAATAAGGAGCTCTGGTAGTGTCATGGTTACAAGTCAGGCTGCTAACCTTAAGGTCAGCAGTTTGAAACTACTAGCCAATCAGCAGGAGAAGGATGAGGCTTTCTGTCCCATAAAGATTTACAGCCTCGGGAACCCTATGCAGGGTCACTGTGAGTTAGAACCAACTCCAGGACACACAGCCACCACTAAAATAAATGTGAAATAATCTAAAGCTTTATTTAAAACATGTCCTTTAAAAAAATAATTTATACTGCCTAAAAGTAAAAATATTTTCCTAAATATCTTTGTATTAATAAGGACAGACAAAATAGCAAACCATCAGCAATATCATATGGGTTGGCAAATGTTTTGGGGATAGGGCTAGAGAGGAAATATTTTAGGAGTTGCAGGACATATGTCCTCAATTCCAACTACTCAGTACTGCTGTTATAGCATGAAAGCAGCTACAGAAAATATGTAAACAAATGAGCAAAGTTGTGTTGCAATAAGCCTTTATTTTTGGACACTGAATATGAATTTTATGTAATTTCCACATGTCACAAAATATTATTTGTCTTTTTTTTTCAGTAATTTAAAAATGTAAAAACAATGTTTCATTTTCAAGTCACATTAAAAGTAGGCAGCAAAGCAGATTTAGTCCATGGGCCATAGTTTTCCAACCCTAAAAATCTTATGTCATTTAAATTATATAAACTATACAACAGAATCAAGACGCCCTGGTGGCACAGTGGGTAAGCATTCAGTTGCTACCCTCAAGGTAGCCTGTTCAAACCTACCAGTCATGTTGAGAGAAAAAGATAAGGCTGTCTGCTCCCTTAACGATTTAGTCTCAAAAGCCTAAGGAGCAGTTCTACTCTGACCTATAGATCACTATGAGTCAGAATCAACTCGATGACAGGGGCTACGGTTTAAAAAACAAAGGCAGAATAAGCAGTGAAGATGGCAGATTCTGGAGTCAAGCTGGAGTTCAAATTCTGGCTCTCTCTACTTCCAATCTGCATGACTATGGTGGTAGGGGTGGTGATGTGCCAAGGAGTCAGTTCTGACTCATAGCAACTCAGTATAGGGTTCTCAAGGCTGTAAATCTTCACGGGAGCAGAAAGCCTCATCTTTCTCCTACAGAAATGCTGGTAGTTTTGAACTGCTGACTGTGAGATTATCAGCCCAACTCATAACCACTACGCTCTCAGGTAAACTTGCTTAATCTCTCTACGTACCAATTTTCTTCTCAATCAATTGGGAACACTAGTACTCACCTGACAGAACTGTTGTGTGGGTTACATTCAGCATGTAAAGGACTTAGCAAAATTTCTGTAACCCAGTAACTAGTAAATTCTCCCAAAATATTCATAAATACTACTGCTGCTATTGCCATCCTCAAAATACAGGAAAAGTTACATCTTAAAAAGGATACATTATAATATGCAAAGGCTTTCTATTGTTTTCAATTTTTTACAGGTACAACATACAAGTTTCCAAAAAAAAAAAAAATCTATTTTCAAAACTCTAGTCAAGTAGTGAAAGAAATCCTGGTAGCATAGTGGGTCAACAGTTCGAATCCACCAACTGCACATCAGAAGGAAAGAAGAAGCTTTCTGTTCCTGTAAAGATTTACAGCCTCAGAAATCCTATACAGGGTCGCTGTAAGTTGGAAAAAATTCAATGGCACACAGCAGCCAGCAGTCAGATAGTCAGAACATCTTAGACCTTAAAGGCACCAGAAGAATAATCTTGTTTCACCAGGAACACAGAGATACAGAACTAAAACCTAAGTACTGGATCAACTATCCTGCTAGGGTGCTGTGGGTTAATGCACCAGACTGCAGAGCTGCTTGAACTGCAAGGTCAGCGGTTCAAGCTCACCAGCTGCTCCTCGGAAACCCTATACAGGGTCGCTATAGGTCGGAACTGACTCGATGGCACTTAACAACAACACATTATAAGACCAGAAAATCATCCAATTATTCTATTTTTTGGCAATTAAGCAGACATTTATTGAGCAAGCTTTTTTAAACATTTGTTTTTGAAGAATTTGGGCAAGAGTATTGGGAAAATATAAGGTCATAGGCTGGCAAACGTATCAAGGCAGACAAAATAATACAGAGGTCCAGAGTATAAACTTGGTATCAAAATTGAATTTAAATTTCAGCTGACTGACCATATGACCTTGGGCAAATTACTTAATATTTCTGGGGTTCCAGTGTAGTCCTGCTGTGGCACTGTGGGTTAATGCATTGGAATGCAAGGCCCATTTGAACCACAAGGTCAGTGGTTTAAGCTTCTTGAAAACCCTACACAGGTGGCTATGTGTCTGAAGCGACTCCCAGGTACTTACCAGCAGCAGTGTGGTGGTAGTGATAGTGGTGTGCTGTGGGGCGGTTCCAATTCATAGTGACCCTACATAGGTTTTCCAAGGCTGTAAAGCTTTATGGGAACAGAAAGCCTCATCTTTCTCCCATGGAACAGCTGGTAGTTTTTGAACTGTTGACCTTAACCGTAACTGACTCGTAACCACTACACTACACAGAGCATGGGTATTCAAAAACATGATTTGAATGAAATGTCAAAAGTATCAGCTTCTCTTAAAGAGCTGCCTTACAATCAAAGCTTCAGAAACTGGAATTATGCGCCTACAAATCACAGAATATGAAAGATTGCCAGTAGCCACAGAAGCTAGGAGAGAGGCATAAAACGGATTCTCCCTCAGAGCCTCCAGAAAGAACCACCCCTGTAAACACCTTGATTTTGAACTTATGGTCTTCTGAATTATGAGAGAACAAAAATTCCTGCTGTTCTAAAGCAGCCAGTTTGAGATAATTTGTTACAACAGACAGTTCTAGAAAACAAATATACAGCTGATAAAGAATTATTGTATACTTACCTTATGAGAAAAAAAATTGTTATCTTGCACAACTTGATGACCACCTGTTTGTTCTAAATGTCTAAAAAAAATCTCTTTATATGAACTCTATAAATCAGAATGACTGGTCAAAAATTGAAATAGTCTCATAATTTCTATGCAGTTAGATTAAAATGTGCATATGTGTACTTTTTTATCTTTCATTTTCCACTCGTTTTTAGAACCTTATCTCTGACTACAGCAACACTTTGCCCCAAATCCACTGTCAGAGGCACAGCTGCAGTCCTAACCACAGTTTTTCTCAGCAAGAGCCCTGATCACTCCAAAAACCCATAAATACAGCAATACTCACAGCTCAGCAGTAGCAAGGTCACTACAGTTGTTCCCTCTGGCTTTTCACTCACCTACAGAGCAGGAGCTCCAACACAAGCTAACTTTATTATTTGCCTTGCTAACATCTATTTTCACACTAATTAGTACATGTAGTTTGAAGTTTTGTTGTTTTTTTTGTTTTGTTTTTTCTGGGGTCCAATATTCTTTCCAATAATCAAGTGTCAGCAAAGAAAGAAGTTTCAAAGGCAATCAACTCTCAGGATAAAAGTAAGGTGATCAATATATGTTTACACAGACAGAACGCGTACTACAAAGATGAGCACTGATGATATGCATGAAACGTAGTTTTACTCTATTTTTTATTCTATTTTGTCACAAAGCACTCATACAATGAAGCTCTTTTACATCAAACAAGTTTCAGAAGAATCTAAGTTAGAGATTTTCTACTTCAACCTTCTCACATCCAAACAGATAAGGAAATAAATGTCAGAAGGGGTGAAATGATGTACACATGATCAAAAGGCAAATTCCATGATTACTACCCTTTGAATTGTATCACAGTACCTAAACTATGTCCAAAAAAGATCAACCAAATGGTTTGTTGTTGTTGCTGTCGTTGTTAGGTGCCATCGAGTCAGTACCCACTCATAGTGACCTTATGTACAGCAGAACAAAACACTGCCCAATCCTGTGCCAAGCTCACTACTGTTGCCACGCTTGAGTCCATCGATGCTGCTACTTGGTTGTTGTTGTGAAGTGCCGTCGAGTCGGTTCTGACCCATAGCGACCCTGTGTAGGGTTTCCAAGGAGCATCTGGTGAGCTTGAACTGCCAACCTTGCAGTTTAAATGACTTTGCTACTAGGTTATTGTTGCTGTTGTTGTTGTTGTTGTGAAGTACCATCCAGTTGGTTCCGACCCATAGCGACCCTGTATAGGGTTTGTAAGGAGCAGCCAGTGAGCTTGAACTGCCAACCTTGCAGTTCAAATGGCTTTACAGTCTGGTGCATTAACCCACAGCACCACACTTGGTAGGTGTTTGTAAAAACTGACATGTAAGCAACATCTGACCTCTACGTTCACAAGGATGAGAATTAGTATTATCATTAGCCCAAGGCAGATTCTTCTAAAGAGAAGGTAAGACATGACTCCACCTACACATTTTTTACGAATCTGACACCAGCCACCCCTGCAAAGGCACTCTGCTTTTCTGCTGGGTTCAATTACTCAGTGCAATAGCCACACCAAACTCACTGACTCTACTCACAATTATGGTGTTTATCAGACAAGCAACACACTACAATTCTTTTTCAGAAATGACTCAGAATATACTTCTTAAATCAAGACAACCTCTCAACTGTTCCCATAAGAATGCCCTGGCCCTGTGGTCCCTTGGCCTTCCACCCACGCTGCTCAAGCAATAAGCGCCTAGAAACATGTCATTCAGTCAGCCAGCCTCTCCTGAAGACATTCAGTTTTTCCTCCATGGTCCAGGAAACCCACTGTGCCATCTACTGCAGGTCTCCTGATCCTATTTCCTCCGCCGCCATCACTTCTTTGCCACTGCTTCTTGCCATCTCTGCTGTAACAGTTCTCTGTCTCCTGGATCGGGAAGGTTCAGCACAAGGTCTAAAGGACACTCCACAATTTGCAGTGAGACCCTCCTTGCTGTCCGTGTGATGGATCATTTTAAAATTCCAGGTCTGAAACTGAACTCACCCCTGTGACTCCATTTTCAGACAAGCCATAGATAGGTATACAGTGGTAGGTAGGTATATAGTGAGGTACCCACACCATTAGAATGGTCAACCACTCAACAAAAGGGCAGCATTTACCCAAGGGCAAAGTTCAGAAAGGTTGGAAAAGGAGGAATGAAAACAAGAAGCAGAGAGAGGAAGTGGATAAGTGGTGTTACACTGAAGTGACTGCAATCACTGAGATGAAACAGTGTGTGTGATTTGTTGAATGAGACACTGATGATCTGCTCTATGTACCTTCATTCAATACATACCAAAAAGTTAAAACAAACAACAACAAAAAACTATATATGTTGCTGCTTTTCAGTGCTGTCAAGTCAGTTGCAACTCACAAAGACACTATGTACAACAGAAGAAAAAAAAAAACACAGTCCAGCCCACCACTGTCCCCACAATTGTTGCCATAACAAAGGCCATTAGTCCAACTACTCTGTCAACTTATCTTTTCCACTTGCCCACTGCCCTACCAAACATGATACCCTTTTCTGGCCATTCATTTCTCCTGATAACTAGCCAAAGTAGGTAAGATGAAGTCTTGCCATCCTTACTTACAATGAAAATGCTTTCTGCACTTCTTGCTAAACACATTTTTCATTCCTGTGACAACATTCTTCATTAACACTAGAACTCAAAGACATCAGTTCATCTCTGATCTCCTTATTCATTGTCCATTATTCACTGCATCTAAAGCAACTGAAAATACCATGATTTGGGCCAGATGTACCTTAGTTCTCAAAGTTACACCTTTGTTTAACACTTTAAAGAAGTTTTTTGAAACAAATTTGCCAAATGTAAAGGTCATTTGATTTCCTGAGTGATGTTTCCATGATCATTGATTGTGGAGCCAAAATGTAATCTCTGACAATTTCAATCTTTTCTCCACTTAATTTAATGTAGCTTATTGTTCAGTTGTTAGAATTTTTGTTTTATGTTGAAAAGTAATCCATACTAAAGGATCTTAAGTATGTACTTCAAGTCCTTTTACGCTCAGCAAGCAAGGTTGTAACACCTACACATCACAGGCTTTAATAAGCCTTCCTCCAATCCTGATAATGGTATTCTTCTTCATATAGTCCAACTTCTCAGATTACATGCTCAGCAAACAGACTGAATAAGTATGATGAAAGGATATAGACTTGAAACAAACATTTCCTGATTTTAAACCACACAGCATTCCTTTGTTTTGTTTGAATGCCTGGCTCTTGATCTATTTACACATTCTGCATGAGCACAATGAATGTTCTGGAATCCCCCTTTCCTTTCAATGTTATCCATAATGTGTTATGACCACACAGTCTAGTGCCTTTGCACAGTCAATGCAATACAGGTAAGCTTCTCTCTGGTTGTTTCTAATTTCAGTCAAGATCCCTCTGACATCAGCAGAGCTATCCCTTGTTCCACATTCTCTTCTGAATTTGATTGGAATTTCTGCCAGTTCCATGTCAAATGTATTGCTGCAACCACTTTTTTAACTGTTTCCTGCATAATCTTATTTGCACAGGGTATTGTGTTTCGTTCTGCTGTGCATAAGGTCGCTAGGAGTCCATACCAACTCGATGGCACCTAACAACAACAACAATTAATGCTAATTGCTAGATAATTTCCACATTCTTTGTGTCACCTTTTATTTTTTCAAATTTCTTGGCAAACATGATGGAGCACTTTCAGCATTACATCCATTTGTTGAAACATCTCAATTAGTGTTCAATCACATTCTTGAAGCCTATTTTTCCACCAATGTTTTCAGTGCAGCTAGGATTTATTCCTTCTAAACCATCAGCTCTTCATCATATGCTACCTCCTTACATGGATGAATACTGACCAGTTCTTGTCGGCATTGTTGTTGTTAGGTGCCATCGAGTCAGTACCAACTCTTGTTGGCAGGTTGTTGTTCAGAGCCGTCGAGTCGATTCCAACCCATAGCGACCCTGTGTGGGGTTTCTGAGGAGCAGCTGGTGAGCTTGAATTGCCGACCTTGCAGTTCAAATGGCTTTGCAGTCGGGCGCATTAACCCACAATGCCACACCAGGACTCCCCTTATTGGTATAGTGACTGTGTATTTCTTTCTTCTGTTAATGCTTTCTGCATGGTTCACTTTTTCCCAATAGAATCCTTCAATATTGCAAGTCAAGGCTTGAATTTTTTACTCAGTTCTTTCAACATGAGAAATATTGAGTGTGTTTAAACTTTCTAACTCAATAATTTTGTACAGTTCATTATAATATCTTCTTCCTTTGTGAGTCACCCTTCGAAATCTTCTGCTCAGGTCTTTTATATCATCATTTCTTTCTTTTACTTTAGCTACTCCGTTTGAACTACATGGTCAGTAGTTCAAACTCACCAGCTACTCTTCAGAAACCCTATACCAGGGTCGCAAACGACTCAATGGCATTTGAACTGCAAGGTCAGCAATTCAAGCTCACCTGCTGCTCCTCAGAAAGCCTATAAAGGGTCACTATGGGTTGGAAACGACTCAATGGCATTTAACAACAACAACAACAACAAGTCTAAGTTCAAGAACCAGTATCAATCCCCTCTAACATCTATTTTTGTTTTTCTTACTTTGCTATTTTTTTAATAACCTCTTGCTTTCTGTATATACAATACTCTTGATTTCACAAGAAAACTCATCTGTGCTTCAGTCATCAGCGTTCAATGTACCAAAATACAATCTTATGATGGCCCCTATTCTAAACTCAGGTAAAATATTCACAAGATCCTGCTTTGGTTCTCACAGCCTAGTTTTCATTTTCTTCAGCTTCAACTTGAACCTGAATTTGTGCAATTAATGACCTGCTTTTCACTCTGTCCTTGGTCTTGTTTGGCTGATGAGATTGAGCTTCTCCATTGGCTCTTTCCACAGATGTAGTCTATTTGATTCCCATGTATTGTATCTGCTGAGGTCTATGTGTATAAGTAGCTATCTTTGTTGTTCAAAAAGGCATTTGTAATGAATAAGTCATTGGTCTTAACAAAGTTCTATCATGTGATTTCCTGTCATGGTTTTATCACCAGCTCCATATTTTCTAACTACTGATCTGTCCAATTTTCAGTCTTTGCACTCTAATCACCAGTATTTATTAATGCATCCTGAAGAACTCTACACAGATTTTTCTTTTTTTTTTTTAATCCAAAAATTCTCTTATTTAAAATAATCAAATAGCTAATTATTAGGTCTAAACAATTCGAGTTTACACTGAGAAGTTTAAAAAAAACCAACTTACATTGGAAACAAACAGCATGAATAGGGGCCTCATTCGGCCACATCTTTTAAAGGACAAATCTCGCAAGGAAAAGCTATGTATTTTTCTGTCTTCGTAAACAACTTAAAAATAATTCAGATTCTGCTTTTTAATTTCATTTATATACATTTTGTAGGTTTTGTTTATTGTTTTAGAATCTTTTTCTCATGATAAAATGTTTATCACTTTTTGTAACTGATAATGTTGGACCAGTCACTGGAGAAAGATATCATGTTTGGTAAGGTGGAGGATCAGAGAAAAAGAGGAAGACCCCCAACAAGATGGACTGGCCAAGTGGCAGCATCGATGGACTCAAGGGTGGCAAAAGTAGTGAGGTTGGTCCTAGATTGGGCAGTGTTTCGTTCTGCTGTGTATAGGGTCGCTATGAGTCGGTACTGACTCGATGGCACCTAACAACAACAACAATGTTGGACTCCACTCCATCTCCCTTTTCATTCTCTTCCCAACTCATTATTCACATTTGTCGTTTCTAAGCTATAGTGCGCTCAGAAATCGTGAAAATTAGTTTGTTAGAACTGCTTCTAATTAAAAATAAAAGTATATAATAGACTCCTGGTGTGGTGCTGTAGGATAAGCACTGGACCACAAGCTAGGTTTGTACCGTAAGGTCAGCAATTCAAAATTCACCAGCGGTTCCCAGAAACCCTATACAGGGTCACTATGAGTCAGAACCGACTTGACAGCACTTAAACAATAACAAAGCATACCATCTTTATTGTGTGAATTTAGGAAAATTCTGTTTGTTAGAACCAAATAGCTGCTTTTCCCTCCTGCTTTTAGTTTCTGATAGTTGAGACTGCAAAGATCATGACCTACAAAGCAAATGGATGTTATTTTATTCCATTTATTTTATTGAAGACTATACCTGCATGGCTTAAACACTAGTGGCATTTCTGGTCTTCTATCACACTCTAGGTACAGAGTACTGCCAAATATAATCATCTCTATTTGCTTTTATCTTGTGTGAGCTCTACTGAAGACAGAATTGTAAAATGTCCTCTAAAATCCTTACCCCTTAGTGCACATATCCGGACTAATCCCTGACACACTGAATATGATGAATTTTACCAACATTTAAATGTGACTAAGTTATATAGCACTGTTGACTTTACAAAAAGGAGCTAATCCAGAGTATGCCTGACCTAATCATGTAAACCCTTAATAGTAGATATTGGGATGCATCTAAGGGCTGAGAGTGGCTTCAGCTGAAAGTCAGCAAGGATAGAGATAGGGCCCTAAGTCCTACCACTACAAGAAAGTGCATGTGGCTACAGCCACATGAATTTGGAATAGAACCTTTAGCTCCAGATGAAAATGCACTCTAGCTGCTACTTTGATTTTAGGGTCAAGTGACACTGAGCACAGATGCCCAGAGTGTTATGTCTCAGACTTCTGACCTAAGACATTAAGACACTAAGTTTGTGATGATTTATTAGACATCATTAGAAAAGCAATATAAAGTCAATGAGTATCTGCCACTTGGTGATTGCTACTTTACTGATATCCATGCCTTCCATGGCATCTGTTCTCTTAGATCTCTTTCTTCTCCATTGTCACTCCTTAATTTCTATTTAAGACTTAGTTGTTGAACAAAAATGTTCCATACAGTAATCTAGTTTATAAGTAGCTATCAGTGAACAAACCAGATAAACACACTGCCCCTCTGTGACTCCTAACTCTTTAACAACCAACACTAATTTGCTTTCTATACTCTAGGCTCAAGTAGCCAATTTTTAGGTTTCTCCCCTGAAAAATTCACTTACTTATCATTTTCACTGAATTTATTATTCCTTCCCTGCAATTACAGATGCATCTGTATATATACCCATTCTTTCCTCCCTCTCTCTCTTAAAGAAAAGGCTTGTCTTCTTTTCAAGGACTCTACCAATCTCATGATGTCTTTTCATTTCCTATATATCTCACTCCATTAATTACTCCATTCACCCTTCTTTCACCTCTCTAATCTCTTATTCTCTACTCATTACTTGTTCTCTACCTATAATTAAAGTCATCTCTGCCATTCTTAAAACAAAAATAAAACAACAAATATACATAAACAGTTTGACTGTTTAGACATCAAGCTACCACTCTTACTCTTTCTCTGATACATCAAAAATCTCTAGAATAGTCTAAATTCACTGTCTTCTCTTATCTTGGCTGAAAGTGGAGACTACTAGAAAGATGTTTACTTGTGCTTCACTGACTGTGAAAAAGCACTGATTGTGAGGATAATGACAAACTATGGATAAAACACAAAGAATGGGAATTCCAGAACACTTAATTGTGCATATGTGGAACCAATGCAAAAAATAAGAGGCAGTTGAACAGAACAAGGGGATACTGTGTGATTTAAAATAAAGAAAGATGTTTGTCAGGGTTGTTACTCAATCTCTGTGCTGAGAAAATAATATGAAAAGCTAGACTATATAAAGAAGAACACAGCATCAAGATCATGGGAAGTCTAATTAACAACCTATGATATGCAGATGACACAACTAGACTTGTTGGAAGCAAAGAATACTTGAAACACTTACTGATGAAGATCAGATACAGGCTTCAATATGGATTGCACCTTAATGAAAATCCTCACAACTGGACCAATATATAACATCATGATAAACAGAGGAAAGACTGAAGTTGTCAAAGATTTCATTTTACTTGGATTCACAATAAATGCTCACGGAAATAGCTGTAAAAAATAAATAAATAAAAAGCAGGCGTATCTGCTACAAAAAGACCTCTTTAAAATGTTAAACAGCAAAGATTTCACTTTAAAGACTAAGGTAAGCTTGATCCAAGTAATGGTATTTCCAATCACCTCATATTCATATGAAAGCTGGACAATGAATAAGGAAACTTCAAGAATCAATGCATCTGAATTATGGTATTGGAGAACTGAACATACTATGCACTGCCAGATGAATTAAAAATTCCCTTTTGGAAGTAGTACAGCCAGTCTGCTCCTAGGAAGTGAAGAGGGAAAGACTGTCTCAAAGAACTTTGGATGTGTTGTCAGGAAGGACCAGCCCCTGGAAAAGGAAATCATGCTCAGTAAAGTGGATGTCAGTGAAAAAGTAAGATTCTCAATAAGGTATATTGTACATAGTGGCTGCAACATTGGACTCAAACAGAACAAGTGTGATGGCACAGGGCCGGGCAGTGTTTTGGGTCACTGTGAATCAAAACCAATTTGATTGCACCTAACAACAAGTGTGGCATTGTGGGCTAATCCATCAGACTGCAAAGTTGTTTGAACTACAAGGTCAGTGGTTCAAGCTTACCAGCTGCTCCTTAGAAACCCTATACAGGGTCACTATGGGTCAGAATCGACTTGACGGAACTTAACAACAACAACAACAATAAGAGCTGAACAGAAAAGTTCAAAGGTCAGCTCAAGAAGACAAAATCAAATATAACAACGAAATGTGCAAAGTTCTGGACTCAGAAAACCAAAAAGGAAGAACACACTCAGCATTTCTCAAGCTGAAGAAAAAATTCAAGCCTCAACTTTCATTATTGAAGAATTTGCTGGGCAAATTATTGAATGCAGCAGAGAGCATAAAAAGAAGATGGAAGGAATACACACAGTCACTTTACCAAAAGGGAATGGTTGATGTTCAACCGTTTCAAGAGGTAGCATATGATCAAGAGCCAATGATACTGAAGGAAGAAGTCCAAGGTGCACTGAAGGAATTGGCAAAGAGCAAGGCACAGGGAATTGATGGAATAAAATTTGAAATCTTTCAAGAAAGTGAGTGGCACAGGAGTCACTCACTCATCTCATCTATGCCAAAAAATTTGGAAAACAACTATCTGGCTGGCTGATTAGAAGACATTCCTATTTATGCCCATACCAAAGGGAGGTGACCCAACAGAATGCAGAAATCTTCAGACAATCTCTTTGACATCCCATGAGAGTAGATCTACTAAAGGTAACAGAAACTGCTACAAACATACATTGACAGAGAACTTCCAGAGGTTCAAGCTGGATTCAGAAGAGGATATGTAATGAGGGATATCACTGCTGATGTCTGATGGATCTAGGCTAAAAACAGGGAATATCAGAAAGCTGCTGCTTACCTGTGCTTTATTGACTATGCAATGGCTTTCAACTGTGTGGATTATGACAAACTATGGACAACATTGCGAAGTTTGAGTATTCCAGAACATTTAACTGTGGTCATAATGAATCTGTACATGGACCAAGAGGCAGTTGTTCTAACAGAACAAGGGAACGCTGAATGGCTTAAAATTAAGAAAGGTGTGCAACAGGGTTATATTCTTTCACCATACTTACTCAACCTGTATGCTGAGCAAATAATCCGAGAAGTAGGGTTTTATGAAGAAAAACATGGCATCAGGATTGGAGGAAGATTTATTAACAACCTGCAATATGGAGATTATACAACCCTGCTTGCTGAAAGTGAAGAGGATTTAAAATACTTACTGATGAAATTAAAGACCACAGCCTTCCTTACAGATTACATCTCAATGTAAACAAAACAAAAATCCTCACCAATGGAACAATAAACAGCATTCTTATCAATGGAGAAAAGATTGAAGCTGTCAAGGACTTCATTCTTCTTGGATCAACCTTCAACACTCATGGAAGCAACACTCAACAAATCAAACTACGCACTGCATTAGGCAAATATGTTATACAAGACCTTTTGAAAATGTTGAAGAGCAAAGATGACAGCTTAAAGACTAAGGTGCGCCTGACCCAAGCCATTGTATTTTCAATAACCTCATATACATGCAAAAGCTGGACAGTGAATAAGGAAGACTATAGACGAACTAATGCATTTGAGTTATGGTGCTGGAGGAGAATATTGAAAGTTCCATGGGCTGCCAAAAGAACCAACATATCTGTCTTAGAAGTGCAGCCAGAGTGCACCTTGGAGGCCAGGATGGCCAAACTTTCATCTCTCATACTGCAGACATATTGTCAGAATGCACCAGTTGCTGGAGAAGGGTATTATGTTTAGTAAGGTGGAGGGTCAGAGAAAAATAGGAAGACTCCCAGCAAGATGGATGGCAAAGTGACAGCATCAACGTGCTCAAGCGTGGCAACAATTGTGAGTTTGGCCCAGGATCAAACAGTGTTTCCTTCTGTTGTGCATAGGGTTACTGTGAGTCAGTACTGACTCAATGGCACCTAACAACAATAACAAATAATAGTAATTATCATTATTATTTATGTATTCTCTTGCATAATGTAAAGTGCTAAGAAATTTAACTGCATCAGCTCATTTAATCCATGTAACAACACGAAGCCATTCTAATTATCCCCATTTTACAAAAAAGTAAACTCAGACTCACAGAAGCAATGTTACTTGTCTAAAGTCTCACAGTTAATAAAAAAAACTTTGGGAACTGTGGGAAAGTAAATTATACCCATATGGCTCTGTAACTCCTACCAAACAACTCAGTGGAATCATACAGATTGGGTGTATTTTCTCTTTTCCTGATGAGTCTGTATAAGAGAAGGGGGATGGGGAATCTGATAGTATTATATGATGCAGTTGTGAGTGATTGTAAATTGTGATTATAAAAACTTGGAAATCTAACAAGGGAATTGATCAAATGTGACATTCAAGTATATAAAATGAAATAAGAGCCAGGAGTGGAAGGCATCCTTTGGACCCCAAGGAAGAATTCCTTTGACCAAGGGACAAAAAGCTGGGACACCAGAGAAATGTCTGTAGGCCAGCAGCAGCAGAACCAAGAGCCAGACCAGTGAGCTTCCTGACCCACAGAGCAAGTATAGCTAAATGTCTCCATGCAAGAGACTCCCTTGTAGAATGGAATGCCTCCCAGCACTTCTTCTAGGGAGCTGGGTTTCCATGGAGCTGCAGATGAATGCCTTCAGACTGAGGCTTGCGTCGAAGTGGACTATCCTTTTAGCATTTACTAGCAATCCTAAAAGAGTTTTATAACATTACGTGAACAGGGAAGGGGCCGGGCTTGGGAGACCAAAGAGAACCCTGCCTGCTGGCAAGGCTGGAAACAGGCTGTCCTGACCAAGAAACTGTATCCTGGATATCTTTGACCCTGAATTGCACCCTGTTAACTTCCCTAATAAATTCCTTGTTAGCATGGACTCTAATTTCTGTGTGTGCTACAACAATGAAACCCAGATGGGTAGTACAGAGTGCTGTGGAAGGCATGGTTGGTGTCAGCACTGTTAAGGAAGTTTGGAGGTGGACACATGTATGACCCCTGCCTCATAAGAACTGCCTTAGGGCAGATACTGAGTGCTGATTCTGCTTCTCCCTAGTGAATCCAAAGGAGGTCAGATGTCACTTTTTACAGGGACTTAAACTCCAATACTGTACACGTTGGAATCCTGGTGTGGTGCTGTAGGGTAAGTGCAAGGCCACAAGGTCAGTTTGAGCCACAAAGTCAGAGGTTCAAACTCACAAGTCACTCCTCGGACTTGGCGGCACTTAACAACAACACTGTATACACCGTACTTTTAAATGTTCTGAAGTTGTTTCCTCAACTGAAACCTCACTTCTTCACCCCATTCACTACTATATCCAATGCAATCTGACCTCCACAGAAACCTTTCTCATTAAGGACACTAGTTGATGCTGTGTGCCATCGAGTCAATTCCAAGTCAGAGAGACCCTGGAGGACACAGAATTGCCCCATAGAGATGCCTAGGCTACAGTCTTTATGGAAGTAGAGAGCCATGACTGTTCCCTTGCAGAGCAGCTGGGGGGTGGGGGTGGAGGTTCAAACTGCTGACCTTTTGGTTAACTGCCAAGCACTTAATCACTGCATCACTAGGGCTCCTTTTAAAGTCATCAACAACTTCTTTGGAATCTTGGTGTGGCTCTGTGTGTTAAAGAACTGGATTGCAAGGTCGGTTTGAACTGCAAAGTCGGAAGTTCAAGCATACCAGCTGATCCTTGGAAACTCTATACAGGGTCTTTATGGATTGGAACTGACTCAACAGCACTTAAAAACAACAACAACTTCTTAAACTGACAAAAGACAAAGGTGGCTTTATAGTATTTACCCTATCTACTGCTTCAGTGAATTAAATTACTCCTTGATTCTTGTAACGTCAAATTATCCTACTTTTTTCTCACTCTTTCCATCCTACCCCTGCTATAATTATGTTACTCTCAAGTCTTATAATCTATCGTCAGACTGGCATCCCACACTGTCTGTGAATCATTTCTATATGACTGTCCACAGCATCTCAAATTTAATATAACACAACTGAAATCATTATCTCTCACACCTCTTTCTGCTTTGGTCACTTAGTGATCACTATGACCTCAGTCATTCAGCTTCTGAAAGCCTCTGTTACCACTATGCCTCTCTCTACTATGCACTTAGTGCCTATCATTCACTCTTTCCTGAACACTGGAGCCCCTAAACAGTATTATCAGTTTTTTTTGCCTTCGATAGAAAAATTTATAACTTAGAAACCAAAACATAAACATTAACATCTAACAAAATCTAAGCTGGATAATAAGGTTTCTATGAACTGACTATAGGTTTTAAGAGCTTCATGTTGTATTCTGTTTATTTCAAAGGTGAATGAGAGCACACAGATCTGTGATTCACAGATTGATTTGTGTGTGTGTGTGTGTGTGTGTCTCAGATTGTGATTCACAGAGTAGTGAATTATAATACCACTCATCTGTAAATTTGTTGTACCGTGGTGGCTTATATGTTGCTGTGATGCTGGAAGCTATTCCACCAGTATTTTAAACATCAGCAAGTTCACCCAGGGTAGACAGGTTTCAACAGAGCTTCTAGACTAAGACAGACAAAAAAGAAGGAGACACTGACCATTTCTGAACGGTGAGCCACTGAAAACTTAATGAATAGCACTGAGACACTGTCTGATGCAGTGCTGAAAAACGAGCACCTCAGAGTGGAAGACACTCAAACTATGGCTGGGGAAGAGCTGCTTCCACAAAGTAGAGCTGACCTTAATGATGTGGATAGAGCAAAATTTTCAAGACCTTCAATTTCTGATGTGGCACAACTCACAACAGCAAAAAACAGTTGCAAACATCCATTAATAACTGGGATTTGAACTACATGAAGCACGAATCTAGGAAAGTTGGAAATCATCAAAAATAAAATGGAACACATAATCCAACATCCCAGGTTTCAGTGAGCTAAAGTGGACTGATATTGGCCATTCTGAATCTCAATCATGTGGTTTACTACACTAGGGAAGAACAAATTGAAGAGACTGTCATATTCACTGTCAAAAACAGTATTTCAAGATCCACCCTTTAGTACAATGCTGTCTGCAAAGTATAATATCCTTACATCCTTACACCTTAAAGGAAAATCAGTTAATATCACTATTATTCAAATTTACACACCAACCACTAAAGCCACTGATGACAAAATTGAAAAATTCTACCAACTTCTTCAGTCAGAAATTGAGCAAACATGCAATCAAAATGCATTGGTAACTACTGGTGATTGGAACGGGACACTTGGAGACAAAGAAGCAGGATCAGTGCTTAGAAAATACAGTCTTGTTGATCGAAACAATGCTGAAGGTGCTGGAAATGCAATCAAGTTGGTTCTGACTCATAGTGACCGTGTATAGGGTTTCCGAGGAGCAACTGGTGAATTTGAGCCATCAACCTTGAGGTTTAAACTGACCTTGAGGTCGAGTGCTTATCCTATGGCACCATATGAACTAGGAAAGGAAGTTGAACACATGCAGCCAAAAAAAAGAAGGAAACAGATTGGTGATCTGGCCAGCCAACCAGATGTGGTGTGGCCACCTTAAACTTTTGTGAATGGCTTCAGAGACAAAACAACATATTGGTATTGCAAAGACATATCAGTGATTTGGACTCCTGGTGTGGTGCTATAAGATCAGCACTGGACTGTGAACCACAAGAACAGCAGTGCAAACCTACTAGCTAGCTGCTCCATGGAAACCCTATATAGGGTCACTATGAGTCAAAACTGACTCGACAACGCTTATCAACCACCAGTGATTTGTGGAGATAAAGGTGTGATTTTTGTTGTTGTTGTTGTTCCCCACATTCCCCTGGTGACCAGAGGCATGGCCAGCCCCCACCTACTTAGACATACAGCAAAGCTCCCACTCTCCGGGCAGTCAGCAGTTACAGACGCCCAGTGGTAAGCATAGCAGTTGTGATCCAATCAAAGTGAGAAGGAACAATCCACACCAACCCCAGCACCTGGATTCAGGTGATCCTTACCAAACATTCAGAGCTGGCCCAAGCCAGCCCTGGACCAGTCCTAACTAGAAGCATCTGAACAGACCAGGGGAAAAAGGGAAGAAAGGTGATCTGTGCCCCTGGCATGGTCATCTTGAAATGTAACAGACAGCTTTGAAGGCAGAGGTGGTTTGTGGCATAGAAGTATACTGTGTATTGGTGGAGAGAAAGAGAAAGATCTGTAGCATAGTGGATTATGAACTAGGCTGATAACTGCAAGGTCAGCAATTCCAATCTACTAACTGCTCCATGGAAGAAAGTGAGGTTTGCTGCTCCCATAAAGATATACAGCCTTGAAAACCCTGTTATTGTTGTTAAGTGCCGAAGAATTGATTTCAACTCATAGCGACCCTGTATGGGGTGTCTGAGGAGTGGCTGGTAAGCTTGAACTGCTGACCTTGCAGTTCAAACAACTTTGTAGTCTGGCATATTAACCCATACCAGGAAACTCTATGCAGGGTCGCTATAAGTTGGAACCAAATCCACAGCACATAACCATAACTAGCACTACCACCACCGCCACCACCACCAACCGACATTACCCTGGAGATCAAAGACCTGGCCAGCCCTCACCTAGTACACTCAGAACATTCTACTCTCTGGGCAGTCAGAGCCTCATTAAACTGAACTAGGAGCTAACAGCATCCGCCCTGGCACTTGGAATCAGGTCTGGTCTGTTCCAGACCTACAGAGCTGACTCTAGACGGGAGCAACTCGTGCCCTCGGCTGGTCACTAGAATGGAAATACCTTGATCCTCAAGCTGCTTTGGGATCTACAAAAGTGATTTTTGTGTATAGATGGAGTCTTGGTGTGGCACTGTGGGCTAACAGATTAGACTGCTAAGTCATTTGAACCGCAAAGTCAGTGGTCCTTGGAAACCCTATACAAGGTAGTTATCAGTCAGAATCAACTCGACAGCACTTAACAACAAGAAGAAGCCTATAGGTACTCCATCTATGACTCCAAGTGTCAAGGTCTCAGCCTTTGTCCACATATCACATGAGGTTCTTTGAAGGCAGGAGAACCAATTTGCTCCTCTCTGGATCTGGCACCTGTCCTGGTCTTTTAAGGAAAAGACTTTGTGATTGTTTATTTCTTCTTTCTGCATCTTTTTCCTTTCTTTACCACCCCTTGCATTTTATCCTTTGTATCTTCCCTTGCACTTTCCTTTTATTCTTGCTACTCTTCGTCCTCATGCTGCTTCTGTTTTTCATTTTCATATTTTTCTTTTTTCTCTTGTTTTTTCTTTACTACTCGGTGGTTTGTCTTTTACTCATCTCTCTTCCTAATTGTGTTTAGTTCTTCTTTCTTTAATTTTCTAATTTTTATCTTCCAAGGCTTTAATTATTTTTCCTTCCTCTTCCTCTCTTCTCATTTTTAGTTTTTGTATTCTTTGTCTGATGCCTGCATTCTATTTCTATACTATTTTCCTTTTTCACTGTTGTTCATTTATTTGTTTTCCTTCCTCTAGCATATGTGTTTTCTCTTCTTGCCTCACCCAACTGGGGACAGCAACCGTGCTGATACAGCCCAGTCACAAGTATACCCTCTACAAACCTCATCCACCAGGCAAAAACCATTAACAGCTGCTATACACCTGACCAACAACAGCAACCAACATCAGCCAAACTGATGGTAAATTGAGGTGCATGAATGGCAAACAGAACAGTGCACACACTTATATCCCTTAATGACACCAACCAGGAGACAATTAGTGAGTGACTAATAACACACCAACATACAGTCATCAATTAAACACAAATTCAACAAAAATCATTGTATCAGAAGCAATAGGCAATTTCTGTTAACACAAAGAAGTAAGATAGAGTGACTCAAACAAGTGACCAAGACGGGGGGGCTAGAAAATACTTTTGAGGAATGAAATGATAGGAATTACCTGAAAGAGAATTCAAGAGAATGGTATTCGGTATTTCAAATGACTGATATAAAATCGAAGAAGACAATGAATAATTCAGGAAAACACTACATGAACAAACAAAAAAGATGAAACACTATAAACAATGTAAAAACCTACAAATAGAAATCCGGAAGGCTCATACTAAGATTTCAGAAGCTAGCACACAATGAAAGTGCAAATGAGTAGAACTGAATCAATGGATGCCCAAATTAGTGAGCTTGACAATAAATCTCTCAATACTAGTAAACTAGCAGAACATTTGGAAAAAATCATTTAAAAGTTTAAATAAAGCATAAGATTCGTGTGTGACATCAGGAAGAATAATAATTTGCAGGTAATTAGAATTCCAGAATAAGAAGAGACAAACAAAAGCACAAAAAAGCTAGCCAACAAGATGTAGGATGAAAACTTCCCTAACATTATGAAAGATGAGAATATAAACATTCAACAATCTGAACAAACACCAAACAGGATAGACCCCAAAAGAAAATTGCCAAGACACATCATAATCAAACTACAAAATCAAATACACAGAAAGAAGTCTGAAAGCAGCTTGGGAAAAATGAAAAATTACCTACAACGAACCAATAAGATCAAGTTCTAATTTCTCAGCAGAAATCATGCAGGCAAGAAGACAATGGGGTGCTCGCTTCGGCAGCACATATACTAAAACTGGAATGATACAGAGAAGATTAGCATAGCCCCTGTGGAAGGATGACATGCAAATTCATGATGCATTCCATATTTTTGAAGTAAAATGAAATACGATAGGATGAATGTAAAACTGATGTTCTCTCATGTAAACCCACATAATTCACAATAAAAACTTAAAAAAAAAAGAAGGCAATGGGGTGACTTACAAAACTCAAAACAAAACAAAACAAACAAAAAAAAAACTGCCAATCAAGAATCATATATCCAGAAAAACTGTTCCTCAAACATGACAACAAATTAGAACATTTCCAGACAAACAAAAATGAAAGAATTTGTAATAACCAGACTCAATGGCATTTAAAACCAACAAAAGACCAACTTTACAAAAAGTACTAAAGGGTGTTCTTTGGACTGTGAACCAACAACAGCAGACAACATAAGACTGACATATACAGCAACACCATCCCGAATTCAATCCAGATCAAAGAAAACAAAACTACAAGGCTGAAAAAAATGAACAAGAGACATATATTTACAATGAAGTCAATTACAAAGCAAAAAGAAGGACAGAAAAATATTTTTAAAGAATCATAAAAGAATATACATCAGAAAATAAAGATTAAAATAAAACTTGAAATAAAATTAAAAAAAAAAAAAAAATGTGGTGTGAGTCACCAGCTAGCTGTGTGAGTAGTTATCATATATGAAATAGTAAACTGGACCAGATGACTGCTCTACATTATTCATCCCCTATATCTTGGTGTGACGCTGCAGGATAATGCACTAGACTACAAGGTCAGTTTGAACTGCAAAGTCAGCGGTTCAAATTCACCAGCCACTCCTTAGAAACCTTATTCAGGGTCGCTGAGGCAGTATTGAGTCAACAGCACATAACAGCAACAACATTTTTATAGGTCCAGAGTTCAAGATCGCCAGCCACTCTGAGGAAGAAAGATGAGGTTTCTGCTCTCACGAAGATTTAAAGTCTCAGAAACTCATAGGGGTTGCTATGAATCAGAACAGATTCAATAACCTTAACAATAGTAGAAATATTTTGAACACCATAAACCAAACATTGAGTTTGGTAACATTAAAATGGAATTGCTTATCTATCACAACTATTTGTATAAGGAAAAATATATATTAAGCTACATAATCATTAAACATTCTTTTTGACATTTATCTTTCTTATTTGAATGACCATAATTTAAAAATTATTTCTTACTTAAAAGTCAGAATTTTTTTAATATAGTAAACCAATAAAAAAATGATGGGTTAAAATACAGGTACATTAATTCAGAGACTTGAAGGTTCAGTCAATTACTCATAAACTATAAAATAACATGTAAATATAATTAATTATTTACCAACGCAATAGATTTGGGCTTTACTCCTATTAATTATTTATAGAAATTATATGCTTATGATATATTTTTAAATTAAGAAAATAGTATCTTCCAGGTTATTAAATTGAACTTTAAGAATTTATTATAAGTAATAAACCATGCATTTATATATTCTAATTAAAAGCTGTGTCAGGTAAAGTCAATTATTTAATACTTATGTTCAAGAAAAATATCATTTATATTTTGCTTACAGAAAAACTACAACAGAGGTAAAATTGCGCTCACCAGCAACTGGTGAAATTGAAAATTGGAAACAAAAATTTTAATATCACTAGAAAATTGAGCATACTTCTCTTTAGATATCTAAGAATACTGCATTCTCATTTCCCTTCCTAGGTACTGAAATAGTAGAAAGTATGTATTTTTTTTTTTCAAATCTGAATTTAATTAAGAGAGTAAATGATATGAAAACCAGCCTTTTTTTTTTTTTTTTAAATAGCCTTGGCTTGGCATCTGAGTGACAGTATTCCTTCAAAAAAATTTCGTCCACCAGATTCAGAAGTCAAGAAACAGTATCCTTTCTGTTAAAAGAAGCTTCATAAAGTACATGACTGCTGAACTCTTAAGGTTCTGAGCTCTGGCTAAATCAGACCTGAGGCAGCCTTTTTCCTTACCTGATCTTTTCTTACTTCTGATGTAGAAGGGCCTGCAACCTCAGTGCTGAGTGTCAAAGCACAATTTTTACAGTATTTGGAGTCAGAACTATGCTCCAGCTTACTATCACAAAACAGGCATGTTTTTTTCTGCTCCATCTCAAATCTAGATGTTAGAGCTGGTTATGATGAACCCACAAAAGTCATCACCACAGACTTTCCTGTCTGAGGCAAAAGCAAGACAGAAGAGACAGAGATCTGGATCTGCTATTTGATGCTGTCTCCCCCTGTTGGCACGGATGTGTACCAGTTGATTGTGTATTAAAGGAATAGATACATGCAACAAAATGTTCTTGGTTTTCAGAGCAAAGAAGAGGAAATCTTCATGTCTTATGCTATTTAGGAAACAAATCTCTTTCTAGATGATATTTTAAATGAAACAAAGTATATTCTTCCTATGTAACATGCAAAAACCAATTCTAGGTATTTGGATCTTGAGGTCACAGAGGATAGACTGAACATTCAAGCACTTCTTGAAACAAAACCTAGCATTCAGCTATTATAACACTTACCTTAATTTAATATTTAAATTTTTTATTATTTTGCAATTAAGTACAACAGTAAAGACTTACGATTCCTCTCTTTAAAATAGTAAACACAAAAGCCCTAAATTATGTGCAAATGTCTTTAGGATCTCAATGAAAACAAAAATTCCCTTGCAGCAAGAATGTGCTGAAGTTAAAAAATAATTGGAGGCAGCAGCAACAGGTATGTACAAGGGGAGTAAAGTGGCAAGTTAAAAAAGTACTAGAGTGTTTGATAAATGCATAATCACAAAATGAAATTTCTATTTTGATCATCTGTTCTACTGTTGTAGTTATGTGCCATCAAGTCACTTCTGACACATAGTGACCCTATATAGGGTTTCCAAGGCTTAAATGTTTGAGGAAGCAGAAAGTCTCATCTTTCTCCTGAGGAGGGCTAGTGGACTCAAGCCATGGACCTTGTGGTTCACAGTCCAGTGCTTATCCTATGGAACCACCCAGCTCCCAATCTGTTTTATAATAATGTGTTAATTGCTATTTAAATCTCTGTTTTATCCATTGTTTTTTTTAAATTGTATGTAACTAAGAAATGCTAGACATCAAATTCAGACACTGTGTGCAGAACTTTTTTAAAATAAAACAAAGCTCAAAGAATATGATAAAAACATTTTTTAGAAAGCAGCAACTATACAAAAGTTTTAGTTAAGAAGATTTTCCCATTAACTGGCCACCATTCATTTCATTGCAATGATTAGAATTTCCATGCATCATAATTCAACACTATTTGCTTCTTTCCTCTGGTGTTTTGTTTTGTTGTTTTTTTGTTTTTTTTGGGGGGGGGAGGAATTGTATACACAAAAACACTCACGAATATATAATCATTTAAACAACCAAAGGGTCTACAGGCTACCAGCACACAACCCTTCTCTTTCCATGACTCTAGAATCCTCAGCTGCTCTATCTCTCCACATCCTCGTCTCTGCCTCCATCTCTGGTGTTCCTGCTTCTATGGATAGGGTCCCACATTCCACTCATGCTCTTTTCCCTTGATGGTCCTAGAGTCCCCTGTTACTGGAATCTAAGGTTAACTACTCCCCACTTTTTGTTACAAAACTTTTACCTTTACAGTTGTGACAGTCACAAATAGTCATGATAACAATTATTCACTATTGAATCATAAGAATCTTATCCCCATCTCCTAACACCAGATCCGTGTGGACAGGATGAAAACTATTCAGTGGGGATTCTACCTGCACACTCTGAAACTAAATTCCCTCTTGAAAACTTGTAAGCTAGTTACTTCATGGCTTTATAGTACCCCCAGTTTAGGTATTCGATGTCTAAGTTGCCCATCCCATCAACCCTGTATACAGAGGGGACAGGATTGATATTTGATGTGAAGACTCCCTCCCTCTCAGTTGGTATTTTGAGCTAATACACCCATAAGTATAGGTCAAGATCATCAAACTGTAGCAATTTACACTTATTTATCAAAAGAGTGGTGTTTTATTTAATCTTCCTCCAGTAGAGTTCTGATCGTCATGCCATCGAAGAAGCTCCATCGAATGGACACTATCTACAAGTGTGGGTATTCTTATGCATCTCCCCTCACTTCATATCAGCTAGATGTTTCATTCTCAGCTCAAGCTTCTGTGGCTATGTCTTTCTTTGTCCATGAGCTCAGAAGTCCCCAGGTCTCACCACACTCTGGACTAACCAGCCCTTCCTCTTCTCTCTTTCATCTTCAGGTCAATGGGAGTCTATGGAACATGGTTGAACTCAGCCCATTTCTTCATTGCTCCTTTTTCTCCCTTTTCCACTCACCAGTAGACCAGTGTGGTTGCCAGCAAACTTACATTCCTGTTCATGTGTTACTTTTGAGTTTCAGTCTTTGAGGGGAGTTTGTCCTGAAGAGATTTGATTGCTTGCCTTGATGGCTCCCCAGCGAACAACTTGCTTGTTCTTCTAGTAGTCAATCAGATTGTCATTTTTCTTTTGGATTTTTTCTGCTGGTCTTTTTTACAAGAAGTATCTTCTGTTCCTTGAGCTGCTCCAGGCTAGTCTGCTGTCCTTCTATTTTGTTTTCTACTTTTCTTTTTTGTCACCATTTGATTTTACAATCCATTGCAATCATTTTACAGTTCATAAATAGAAGGTCCTAGATAGAGCAGGAGAAAATGTCAAACGAACCTCAAAATTATAAGAAAAATTCAAAATCTAAAAAAGACAAGACAGGCTTACTAGTCAAAAAGAGACTAGATCCAGGAACCAAAGAATCCAAGAACCCTTCAGATCTAGAACTGAACACTTTTGTGGTTCAATTTTCAATGAAGCAGTACACAGGTATAAAGGGGATGTAACAATGCTACTGAGATTCACACACCATAGAATGGTCAAGCAGTCAAGATCAAAAGGGCAACATTTACCTATGTATAAAATTCAGAAGAGTTGGAAAAGGAAGAGGAAGGGAGGCAAGATTAGCACGGAGGAAGTGGGATGTTACAATGGGGATTGCGATCATTAAAATAAAATGAAGCGTATAATTTATTGAATACAAAGCTGATGATCTGCTCTGTGAATCTTCACACAATTAACAACAACAAAAAAAAATTTTTTTTTTTTAAAGTGTATTGCTCATAAAAATAAACTGTCATACCACTACCTTATTGCTGCTATTTTGAGGTGCCATCAAATAGGTTCTGAGTCACAGTGATCCTAAGTGCCTCAGAATGCACACTGCCTGGTGCTGCATCATCCTCATAGCCATTGCTATGTGTGAATCCATTGTTGCAGGCACTGTGGCAGTCCATCTCACAGTAGGCCTTCCTGGTTTCCTCCACTTTGCTAAGCATGAGGTTCTTCTTAGGGATTAGTCATTCCTGCTAACATGTTCAACGTAAGAGAGACAAAGTTTTGCCACCCTTGCTATCTTGGACTGCTTAAAAGACAGATTTGTTCATTCCCTGTAAGTCCATGTATATTCAATAATTTTGCCAAAACCCTAATCCAAATACATCAATTTTTCTTTGGTCTCCCTTATTCACTGTCCAGCTTTTGGGTGCATTATGAGGCCATTAAAAATGTCATCGCTTATGTTTGACACACCTTAGTTCTCAACATGGTATCTTTACATTTTAACACTTTAAAGAGGTAAGGAGCTACCTTATATATGATACAATAAAAAATGCAAAATGGTAAGATTAATGCATGATTGCTATATATTCAAGAACTATGTCGCAAAACATAACTTTCCAATGGCATCTTAAAACTAGAATGCATTTGGATGTAAATTTCCAAACTATACATTTGTTTAGTTTTATTTTTAAAATATAAAATATGTCAATTTCAGGAGGGAAAAAATTTCCCACTGAGCTGCTTGGTAATTTTTTATCAACTTTTTGTATTAGATTATTTAAAAGAGCTAAAATATTCTTAAAGTGCAATGGAGCCTCCAACACAAAATCATTGGAAACCCACATTTAGGAAACACAATGACAATGTTTTCTTTCCTTTAATTACTATTTATTGAGCTTAGCTATATGTCAAACACTGCAAGAGATTTTCTAAGTATTTTCTCATTTAATTTTTAAATCAAGTCAATAAATTTTCTATAACTTTCCAAAGTTACCCAACAAGGAAACTTATCTTGGAGAGAGTATGTGATTTTGTCCAAGGTCTTATAGTTAATGGCACAGAAAGTATTTGAATTAAGGTCTCTGACTACATGTCTGTAGGTTTAGCCACAAGGTAAGACAGCTTGGATGCAATTCAAACTTCAGTGACAAAAAGTTTCAGTTTGAACCTGTTAACTTTCTTAATCTCCTCGAACTCAAATGTCTTCAAATGAAAGGTCAGAATAATAATTCCTTCCTTATAGAACTGTCATTATTAAATAAAACAATATGTTATATATCTAGCACACTGTCTCCAACTAGTAAGTAGTAATTAAAGATTCAATCTTTTAAAGAATCTAGCACACATATCTTAATGTTACGAAGGGCTAATAAATCAAGTTAATTATCTCTAAAAAATAATCTTATTGGAAATTTCAAGTCTGAATTGTAAAAAATATTAAATAAATTTGTTTAAAAGAATCTTCCCTCCAAAATGAAATGTTTCATATAATAGCTAAATTTTCAGCACTCTTTAAAAATCTACTTATCTTTAAAGGAAAAAAAAAAATGTACAAGGCAAAATTAAGAATAAAAAACATGAAAATAATGAGACATTGATGAGTAAAATATATCATGAAAATTGCAAGGAGAACTTTAGCACAGTTAGTTTCCTTTTGTTCACACCAGGATCTTTTTTTTTTTTTTTTAATTATGCTGGTGTGGCACTGTAAGATTATCACTGGGCTATGGACCAGAAGGTCACTATTCAAACCTACCAGCTGCTCCTTGGAAATCCTATATAGGGTCGCTATGAGTCAGAACCAATTCAACGGAACTCAACAACACCATAACAGGAAATGAACTTTTAATAATTTTTTGTATCATTATTAATATTAGTTGTTGAGAATAGACCCAGCAGAACATACACCAATTCAACAGCTTCTACATGTACAATTCAGTAATACTGATTCCAAACTACAAATTGTGTAAGTAATCTCAACCTCCTTTTCCCCCTCAGGTTCCTATCTAATATTTCTAGTTGATTCTGGAGTACTGATTTGTGGTTTACAGTGATGCAAAAAACTAACTGATTAAGGGTAGGATGAATAGCTGATTAAAGTAAGTACTGTAAATACACTGTTGTTGTTGTTAAGTGCTGTCAAGTCAATTCCGATTCATAGAGACCCTGTACTGGGTTTCCAAGGAGCAGCTGGTGGGTTTAACTATTAACCTGGTGGTTCGTAATTCAGTGCTTATCCTAAGCACTACACCAGGAGTCCACCTGTTAAAAATTTAACTGACAAAAGCTGTGTGATAAACAATGATTAAAAAAAAAAAAAAAAGCTACTGAGGCTGCATGTGTAAAACCAAACATCCTTAGTTTGGAGGATAACAGTCATCATGATTTTCTGGGACATCCCAGTGAACTGTTTAGTGCTTCTGTTCTACCTCCTAGTTCACTTAGCGCATAGGGATTAAGGTTTCACAGATAACATAAAAAATCATTTCTAATATACAAAATATTTCTAACAATTTTCAAAGAAAATACACATTAGCAAAATATTAAAGAAATAAGGCAATGATTTTGCTAATAAATCCAGAGATATTCTAAAACAGGTACATACATAAGAATACCTGCAATTGAGAACCTTCCCAGAGAATACAATTATCTATGACATATTCAAGGAGCTCTGGCAGCATAGTGGTTACGAGTCAGGCTGCGAGCCGCAAGGTCAGCAGTTCGAAACTACCAGCTGTTCCGCGGGAGAAAGATGAGGCTTTCTGCTCCCGTAAAGATTTACAGCCTCGGAAACCCTGTACAGGGTCGCTAAGAGTCAGAATCGACTCCACAGCACATAACAACAACAACAACATGACATATTCAAACTTCTGCTGGGAGAAGTGGAACTAAGAATTGTTAAAAGAATACTTGCCCACTCATTATTCTGAAAGTCCAGATTTTACTATTGAATAAAATCAGTTCATCAGATAGCTGCAGAAGTGATTTTGGTGTTCTGGTCTCCACTAGCAATGGAGAATTCAAGGTGCTGAAAGAATGGCCTTATGAGTTTCTTCCTACATTAGCTGTGGTGATACTGTCAAAGGTACAGACAGTGCAGAATTTATTGTTAAAGCCTCCAGTAAGAAATTCTGTTTGTAAACAGAATGAAAGTTTTGATTCCTCTGCAATCTGACATGTTCTCTTTATTTAAGAGTTGTATGATTTTTATCTCCTTTCTCATTTTGTCCTTTGACAAGCTTTCAAACAAAGCAATGCCTCTGGCGTAGTAACAAGCAGCCCTGATGGCACAGTGTTTAAGCACTTAGATGCTAACCCAAAAGTTCAAATCCACCCATCACTCTGCAGAACAAAGATGCAGTGGTCTGCTTCCATGACAGTCTTGAGAACACGACAGGGCAGTTCTACTCTGTCCTATACGGCTGCTATGGGTTGGAACTGACCCCACAGCAATGGGATTGGTAATAGATGGGCAAACTAACTGTGCATGCTATGGTCTACATCATTTTCCCCACTCTTTTAAAAATTATCTTGTTGTGCCATTTAAGTGTCATACCACTGCATGGCCCAGCTTCATTTTATTACAAAACATAAACTACACACTTCTATATCTAATGCTTGCACTTCTGATGTGGCACTGTGGATTAGCACTGGACTGCAAACCACAAGGTCAGCAGTTCAAACCCACATGCTGCTCCTCAAAAACCTTATACAGGGTTGCTATGAGTCAGAACCGACTCAATGACACTTAACAACAACAACATAGCTAACCTTTGTAATCTTGGTGTGGCAGTGTAGGGTAAGCACTGGATTGTTAACCACAAGGTAGGCAGTTCAAACATATCAGGCGCCCCTCAGAAACCCTATATAGAGAGGCCATGAGTCAGAACTGACCCAATCACACTAACAACAACAAAAGTGCTATTTCTGCTGTTAGGTACTGTCGAGTCAGTTCCAACTCATAGCAGCCCTACACACAAGAGAACAAAACACTGCGCAGTCCTGCACCATCCTTACAATTGTTACGTTTGAGCCCATTGCTCCTGTCACTGTGTCAGTCCATCTCAGTAGAGTCTTCCTCTTCTTGATTGATCCACCACTTCACCAAGCATGATGCCCTTGGTCAGGGACAGGTCCCTTCTAATAACATATCCGAAATATGAGAGACAAAGTCTCACCATCCTGGGTTCCAAGGAGCTTTCTGACTATAATTCCTCCAATACAGATGTGTTTGCTCTTCTGGCCATCTGTGGCACTTTTAATATTCTTTGCCAATACTATAATTCAAATGTATTAATTCTTCTACAGTCTTCCTTATTCACTGTCCAACTTTCACAGGCTTGAGGTAATTGAAAATGCATAGTTATCCCTTATATTATTCATTTCATGCCATTTAATCCATAAAATGCTGAGGTGACTAGACCATAAATCCGACTTACTAGTTAATCATAGTTCTAAAAGGGAGGGACACGATAACAATTCTGTTTATTGGGATCTAAAAGGGAGGGACACGATAACAATTCTGTTTATAGTGACTCCAGCCATCGCTGTGTAACAAGCCCACTCATACACACATTTCCCAATGAAAATAAAACAAGGTTTTCTATAATCAGTTTATAACTAGGATCTTATCAGGAGGGACCACTCACTGAAGAAGGGCATTCTTGGTCAAGTCGAGGGTCAGCAAAAAAGAATTGATTCTGTGGCTACAAGAAGGGTTCAAACACAGCAACATTGACTGGATGGCACAGAAATAGGTAATGATGGTTTTTCTTCTTTCATACATAAGGTCACTATGAGTCAAAACTGGCTCAAAACAGAAATTGCAAAGAATACTGACTATCAGAAAAATTAACAAATCTGTGGAATGTCAGAAAAATGAACAAATAAACAAACTTGTCTTGAAGAAAAACACTCCTTAGAGAAAACATGGTTAAGACTATGTTTCTCATGAACTTTGGACTTCTCATCAGAATGGACCAGGACCAGAAAAAGCACATCAAGAGATAAAAAGGAAGACCCACAATGGGATGGACTGATACAGTGGCTACCAGAAGGGGCTCAAGCATAACAACAATGTGAAAATGGCCCAGAAATGGGCAGTGTTTCATTCTTTGGTACATAAGGTCACTATGAGTCTATATTGGCTCAATGGCATCTAACAACAATATCTTAGGTGTCTGAACAAATCAATCTTTCACCTTAATAAAAATTTCAAAACAGAATCTACTAAATTCCCACTATGCTTTATTACCACTATCTGTCTGTCAGTTTGTCATACTGTGATACCATGTTGTTATGATGTTGGAATCTTCTTGTTAAGTTCCAGTGAGTCACTTCCATATCATAGCAACCCCATATTCTGAGGCTGTAAATATGTACGAGAGCAAAAAACTCATCTTTCTCAATAGGAGTAACTGTTGGGCTCAAACCACGGACCTTGTGATTCTCAGTCCAGTGCCTATCCTACAGAGACACTGAACAGGGTAACCCAAAGTGTACAGAGAAGCTTCCAGATTAAAAAAGACTAAAAAAAAAAGGCCTGGAAATATCCTTCTAAAACTTAGCCATTTAAAACCCTATGGATCGCAATGAAATATTGTCTACTACAGTGTTGTAAGACAATCACCTAGGCTGGAAGACACTTCATATACACAGTGGCTACAACAGGAAACTCAAGCATACCAACAACTGTATAAATGGCCCAGGATCAGGTAATGTTTCATTTTGTCGTATATGAATGGGTTGGTTCAGTGGCAACTCCCAGCAATTTGTTTATTTAATTTCACAGAACTATTTCCAAAATTATAATTAGAAAATGAAAAAGTAAAGTTGGCTGCTATCATCAAATGATAGAATGTACACAGATATTAGTTTCTATTGTATGTTAAATAGCTATATGCTATTGTTGTTGCTATATGCACTAGAAAATTTTTAATCTACATGTCAATATCAACATGCTTGTATATAGTACATATGTATATGACATACATATATAATTGAATATTTATTTTAAATCGAGAAACTTTACAGACTTTCAATATTATCAAAAAAGTTGGTAAAGAACCTTTCTGAATAAATACATTTTAATAACTAAGACAATTATATAAACGGGAGAGAGAAAATACTGTTATCATACTAGAAAATGCTACCTGATAAAAGTATAGAATCCCTTGATCAATTAATCTTTATCAGACCTAAATTTAGGAATTAAATCCCTAAAAAGATAATCAAATATGATATAAAATATGATTACAATTACAGACAGGAAAAAGTCTTTATATAATTCTACCATACACAATGGGAGGACAAAAAATGGATTTCAATAAGAGTTTTCATAATGATTTGAATTTTCATCTGATGTCATTCAATCATAAGTGAATATAACTGAGTTATCTAGCAATTTTCTTTTCTAATACACTTACGCTTGGGACTAATACATGGCAAAGATTATGAATATTTCATAAGTGAAAAAACTGAAAGAGAATATCAAAAAGCATAGATACCTATAGTAATTAAATATAGCAAACCTAAACTACATCTAATTACTCACAGCACAATTAATAGAAAACAGGAATATAATACAAGTGTATGCATACATGTAAATAATACCTACCCATGTGCCATCACCCCAAAACATGCTACAATAAATTATAGATTTTCAAGTTTGCGTTTGGGGAACTAAATTACTAGGGTTGTTGTTGTTGTTGTTATGTGCCGTGGAGTTGGTTCCAACTGGTAGTGACCCTGTACAGGGTTTTCTAGGCTGTAAATCTTTATGGGAGCAGAAATCCTCATCTTTCTCTCATGGAACAGCTGGTAGTTTTCGAACTGCTGACCGTGAGATTAGCAGCCTGATTCACAACCACTACGCTACCAGAGCTCCTTAAATTACTAGGGTAAATGGCCAAAATTTCCATTTCATTTGTTTTTGATTAATCTCTCCCAGTAAAAACGTTTGGGCTTTAATCTGGTGTATTCAAATAATTACAGAGAATTAAAGTTCTTAAGACATTATATTAAGGAGCTCTGGTAGCGTAGTGGTTACAAGTCGGGCTGCAAACCACAAGGTCAGCAGTTCAAAACTATCAGCTGTTTCGCGGGAGAAAGATGAGGCTTCCTGCTGCCATAAAGATTTACAGCCTCAGAAACCCTGTACAGGGTCGCTATGAGTTGGAACTGACTCCATGGCACATAACCACCACCACCACCAAAACATTATATTTGGTTCTTGTCTTAAAACTTGAATCAAACAGGAGAATTAATTTTATTAATTATCTACGCCAAAAAAACTAAGTTTTGACAACTTTAGATTGGTTCAATTAATATTTGAATTTTACGTTCAAAATACTGTGTAAGTAAGAAATGCCTGAGTTTAAAAAAAAAAAAAAAAACCAAGAATAATAAAGTTCCAAGTCAGTAAGTAAAATGGAAACCTAGAAATCAGAACAGGAGGGAAGGAAGAACGAAATAGGTTACATTACCATGGCTGGGTCAGTCAGGGCAGGAGGGTGAAAGGTAATGAGAGTTTCAAAAATGAAGTCTTTTTTGTCTCATGCACTAGATTATATTTTCTAGTCATCCCCCATCATGGGGTTTTTCTTTTATCTTATTAACAAGGTCATACCAGAGCAGGGTGCATCCTAAGCCTAACTGCTTCTGAGCTATAAAAAGAATAGAACAGACACTTCCCTTTATTAATTCAGAACTTCTCAACACTTCCAATTCTGCTGTCTTTGCTCAAACCATCATCTTCTATCACCTCAGATACTGCAATAGTCTCATTTTCCATCCTTGCACCCCTAAGGCATATTCTTGAAACAGCTGCCTCGGTGATCCATTTAATTCAAAAGTCACAGCATGTCATTCCTCTGTCATGACCCTCCATCCTTAGTGGCTCCCCATTTCATTCAAAGAAAAGACACAATCCTTAACTAGGGTACACAGGATTCCAAGCTTCATTTCCCCATTATTTCCCTAACCTCATTCCCTTTGTACACCCTTTGGCTGGAATGCTCCTTCGCAGGAAATATAGTTGGGTTTTGAAGACCGTAAATGAGGGGCATTCTTGTACTGTTGAAGGTAAAGCAAAGAGGCCTGAGTGGAGGGAAACGTAAAAGTGCAGTTTTGTTTTTTTAATTTTCAGGTTTAAAGAGAAAATAAAAAACAAGACTTCCTTTAATGACTTCACTCATGGTTCCTGAAAGTGCTCTCCAGGAGTCCTGGCAAATCTATTTTTCACGTGCAGAAAAGTATAATAGGACATGTACAATAACAAGAGCAACAATTTGTTTTAGCAAAGTGGAATTAATCCTTACATTCACTTATTGTCTAGACTTTACCTTTTCAAATTTTTCATTGGAGTACTTTTCCACTTACCATAGATGTAACTGATCGAGCATCTTCTTCATAATTTACTATTGGAGGTGGCTCTTTCCCATCATTTTCTTGCACTTTTTGCTCTAGTAGTTCTTTCTGTGCTGCAAACTTTGCCTCAGTGCATCTCAGCTGTTGGACTGATTGTTTCAGTTCTTCAAGTGTCTGTTTTTGACTCAGCAGAAGCACAATACTAAAAACAATAAATTAAACTCAAATTATTTCCATCTCTTTACATAACAATCCAACCAACTACCATCAAGTCCATTCTGACTCATAGTGGTGCTGGTTAGGGGTTCTGAGGCTGTGAATTTTTACGGGAGTAGAAAGCCTCATCTTTTTCCTATGGAGCAGCTGGTATATTTGAACTGTTGACCTTGGGGTTGGCAACCCAACTCACAACCCACTCTGCAACCAGGGTTCCTTAGTAATACTGTGTTGTTATTGTTAAGTGACATCAAGTCTACTCTGAATCATAGCAACCCTGTATAAGGTTTCCAAGAAGCACCTGGTGGGTTTGAAATGCTTACCTTGTGTCTTAAATGAACTTCTTTTGAAATATAAAGGAACACATTAAGCTGGCATATAAGAACAGATAGGGGAAAATAGATGCCATGCCACATGAGTTCTCCAAAGAACCAAGATACAGAAGCTGAAAAGAGACAAAACCTTCCCTGAGCTAACAATACGCCTTCCCCTTGGGCTGACATCCTGAATTCTGACTTCCTATGTCCTAAACTATGAAAAAGTCAATTTCTGTTTGTTAGTCACCAGGACTCCTGTTGTAGTACCGTAGAAACAGCACTGGATTGCAAACCACAAATTCGACTGGATTGCAAAGCACAAATTCGGCAGTTCACACCTGCCAGCTGCTCCTTAGAAACCCTATAAAGGGTCTTTATGAGTGGGAACTGACTCAACAGCATGTAACAACAACATTAAAGATAACTACCATGTGTGGTAAAAATGCATTTCATGCACATCTGCAGATCAATAAAGAAAAAGGTGAATGATTTCACAATTGTGAGCAAAATCAACAGATAACTATACTTAAAAAGAAAAATACTCTCAAGGCATTACTGTCACCAGATGTTGTTATTGTTGTTGTTAAATGTCCTCAAGTCCATTCTGACACATAGCAACCCTGTATGAGATTTCTGAGGAGCAACTGCTGGGTATGAACTGCTGAGTTTGCCATTAGCAGTCCAGGTACTTATGCCACAGTGCGCCCCCCAGGACACCACTGTTACCAGTAGTCCTTTACAAATAGATTTCATAAAAGCTTAGAAAAATAAAAAATTTAATAATGCAAAACAACAACAAACCTTTTCCTTTACCGATCTGCAGATGTGCATGAAAATGAATTTTTACCATACACGCTAGTTATCTTTGTTGTTGTTTTAGAAAAATTAAATAGAATATGGCCAACGGGCACAATGATGACAAAAAAGTAAATTTAAACTGAACATACAAACATCATTCAAAGAACATTTATTGAAGTGAGAAAAAACAACAACACGTTTTACTCTATCTTGTTGTTGTTGTTGTTGTTAGGTGCCATCAAGTCGGTACCTTATGCACTGCGGAACTAAACACTGCCTGATCCTGTGCCAACCTCACTACTGTTGCCACATTTGAGTCCATCGATGCTTCCACTTGGCCAATCCATCTCATTGGGGATCTTTTTCTCTGACCCTCCACCTTCCCAAACATGATATCCTTCTCCAGAGACTGGCCCCTCCTGACAATATGTCTGAAGTATGAGAGACAAAGTTTGGCCATCTTGGCCTCGAAGGAACACTCTGGCTGCACTTCTTCCAACACGGATCTATTGGTTCTTTTGGCAGCCCATGGCACTTTCAGAATTCTCTTCCAACACCATAACTCAAAAGCATCAATTCTTCTACGATCTTCCTTATTCACTGTCCAGCTTTCACATGCATATAAGGTTATCGAAAATACCATGACTTGGGTCAGGCGCACCTTAGTCCTCAAGCTGACATCTTTGCTCTTCAACACTTTAAAAAGGTCTTGTGAAGCAGTTTTGCCTAATGCAATACGTCCTTTGATTTCTTGACTGCTGCTTCCTGAGTATTAATAGTTGATCCAAGAAGAATGAAGTCCTTGACAACTTCAATCTTTTCTCTATTGGTAAGAAAGTTGGTTATTGGTCCAGTGGTAAGGAATTTTGTTTACTTTACATTAAGATGGAATCCATACTGAAGGCTGTGTTCTTTGATCTTCATCAGTAAATGTTTTAAGTCCTCTTCACTTTCAGCAAGCAAGGTTGTATCATCTGCATATCACAGGTTGTTAATGAGTCTTCCTCCAGTTCTGATGCCAGCTTCTTGGATTATCTGCTCAGCATACAGGTTGAATAAGTATCTTAAATCCTGTGATAAGCTGAATAATGCCCCTCCTCTCCAATAACTCCATTTCTTTTCCCCGATATGTGAATATGTCACCTCACAAGGCAAAAGGAATGGACTTTGCAAATAAGTTATTAAAATTAAAATAAAATAAAAGCTTCCTTAAAAGAGGGAAGCAAGAGGAGCAATATCAGAGAAGTTGATATAATAATAGAAATCATAGGAGACAAGGCAATGTGGCATGGGGCCAAATGCTAAGGACTGGGTGAAGCCTCTAGAAGCTGGAAAGAAAACCAAAGAAATGGGTGTTTCCCTAAAGCGTCCAAAAGGAACCAGCTTTATCAACTTCTGTTTTTGTTGTTGTTATGTCACACCAAGTCCATTCTGACTCATTGCCTCACAGAGACCCTGTATAGGATTTCCAAAGAGCAGCTGGTGGGTTTGAACTGCCAACCTTGTGGTTCACAATCCAGTTCTGATCCTACAGTACCACATCAGGAGTTGTTGTTGTTAAGTGCCATCAAGTCAGTTACGACTCATAGCGACCCTATATAGGGTTTCCAAGGAACACCTGGTGAGCTTGAACTGCCGACCCTGCAGTTGAAATCAACTTTGCCGAGAGCATCCTCATATCCAGGTTCTACTCTGGGAGAGATTGAACACTGCTGCACCTCCTATCATTGAGTTCAATAATATTACTTTTAGAGTCAAAAAATGAAATACTATGTTTATTAGACTAATAGGAATAAATCTCCATTTCACACATCCAAAGAATCTTATATGAGAAAACAGGCCAAGTATTCATTCTTTCATAAGATCCAAATCTAAGACAGACAATTTTCCAGCTGTTTGGTTTGTTTAATCATGGCATTAGCTGAGATGTTAAGGATGCAATTGTGAGTAAACACATAGTCCCTGCTCTCATAAAGCTTCAAGTGTAAAGCAAGAAAATAAAAAGTCTAAAAGTTAATGAAAAAATTACAACTTTCATATGTATTACAAAGAAGTAGTATTTTGTATCGTGTTGTGACTGTTGTTGCTGTTAACTGTCATCAGTTCGGTTTGGACTCATGGATTCCCAAGGTGGATCTGAACAGCCTACTTTGCAGTTAGCAGTCCAGTGCTTACCCTACAGTGCCACACCAGGACTCCATTTATACTGTAATAGGGTGTGTTTTGGGAGGGTGTTGGAGTGGGCTTGAGTTAATCTCAGAGGATAAGAGAAGGTTTTCTTGAGGAAGCAATGATTAAGCTAAAATCTAAAAGAAGAGCCAGCATTAACTGAGTGAAGGTGATGAGAGTGTACCGAGAAGGCTATTACAGCAGAGGATCATAATGTGCCTGTGGAGCACAGAGGATTCAAATAGGTATAAAAGATTGAAAAGGAGGCTGGTAATCAAGCTAGGACAATCTCTTTGATATCCCATTCAAGTAAAGTTTTACTAAATGTCATACAGAAACGACTTCAAGCAAACATTGGCAGAGAACTTCCAGAGATTAAAGCCAGATTCAGAAAAGGCCATGGAATGAGGGATATCATTGTTCATGTCTGATGGATCTTGGCTGAAAGCAGAGAATATCAG
>NW_006408707.1:500319-502340 GCF_000296735.1 Chrysochloris asiatica
ACAACAACAAACAACAATCAAGATAAGGGAAACATCCTAACATAAGAATCTGAAGAAGGAAGTAATAGACACTCATGGAGCCTTATAAGCCATGTTAAGATTTCTGCTGTCTTTCATACAAGCAATAGTAAACTGTGCAGAAAAGAAATAACATAGTAGCTCTGAATGCCTCCTTTGAAGACCAGCTTAAAAATTGACCCTGGGCTGCTATCTGAAAACTTGAATTTTGAGTCCTGGTGTGGTACTGTAAGATAAGTTCTGGACTGCTAACTGCAAGGTTGGTGGTTCAAACCCAGCAGTCTCTCCTTGGTAACCCTGTACAGGGTTGCTATCAATCAGAACTGACTCAATGGCCCTCAACTACAACAACAACAATTCAGCACTGCAACTGTGCCTAAAGTATGTATATATAATGTGGTTTATTATACTGAACAGTTGATGTTTATATATATATATTTAATCACAGTAAGTTTTATATGCATCACTGTATTTATAAAAACAGAAAATCATTGTTTTAGAGTCTCAGAAAGTAACTGTTGTTGTTGTTAAATGCTGTTGAGTCGGCTCCGACCCATAGTGACCCTGTATAGGGTTTCCAAGGAGCAGCTGGTGAACTTGAACCACTGACTTTGCAGTACAAATGACTTTGCAGTCTGATGAATTAGCCCACAGTGCCACACCAGGACTCCATGGATTGAATCGCCAACCTTGCAGTTCAAATGGTATTGCAGTCTGGCGCATTAACCCACAGAGCCAAAGTAATACAACTATGTAAAGGTATAAATTTAAAATTTTTAAAGTTACTGAAAATGATTCAATACCACAGAGGTATTTCTATAAAAGTGTATCAATTTACACAGGGTTGACAGGGATGGGCAACTTAGACATTGGATATTAAAATGGGGGGGGGAGGGAGGCTACAAAGGCACGAAATCACTGGCTTACAAGCTTTCAAGGGTAACCTAGTTCCAGAGGGTGCAGGGAAAGGTAGAATCTCCACTGAGTGGTTTCTAACCTGTCTGGATGGAGCTGCTGAAAGGAGATGGGGATAAGACTCCCATGGTTCAATAGTGAACAATTGCTATCAGGACTGACTGTGAGTGTTGCAAATGTAAAGGTAGAAGTTTTGGAACAAAAGGAGGGGAGTGGTTGATCTTGCAGCCCAGGAGCAGAGGACCCTGGGACCATCAAGGGAAAAGAATGGAGTGGGAGACCCTATCCAGAGAAGCAGTGACACGAGAGATGGAGGCAGAGACGATGACATGGAGAGATGGAGCAGCTAGAGACTCTGGACTCAGGGAGGGAGAGGGGCTATGTGATGAAAGCCAGGGGGTGGGCTTGTGGGGTGTACCCTTTAGTTGTTTGAATGGCTATATATTCTTGAGTGCTTCGGTGTACATCCAAAACCAAACAGAGAGAATGGAAGCAAATGCTGTTGAATGATGATACATGGAGGGGATTATAATCATTCCAATGAAACGAAATACAATAGAATGAATGTAAAGTTGATGTTCTCCCATGTAATCTATCACTCAATTCATAATAAACACTTAAAAAAAAAAAAAAAAAGTAGACCACCAGGAAAAAAAATTAGATCAATTTAACTTCTGTCCTTCAAATTATCATCTTTTACTTACTCAGACTTCTTTTCATAGGTTTTAGAAGATTCTTCAATTCTTCTCTCTAGTTCCAATACAGCTTCCTCCTTGTTTAAAAGTAGCTGCTGTGTTTGTGTAAGTTCTTCTGCTAAAGTTTTCAACCTAGAATAAAGAGTTTCCTTATTAATAGATATGTTAACTATGCTTACTTAACACATAGGAAAAAATATTTCATTCATCTAGGATTATGCTGTCGGAAAGAATTAATCACATGTGATTTCATTGAAATTAACTAAAATTAAAGTGAAAATTCCTTTCCTTGGTCACTTTGGTGGTGGTGGTGTGCCACAGAGCTGATTCCAACTCACAGTGTCCCTATATAGGGTTTATGAGGCTGTAAATCTTTACGGGAGCAAAAAGCCT
>NW_006408707.1:503505-532416 GCF_000296735.1 Chrysochloris asiatica
CAGGGTCGCTATGGGTCGGAACCGACTCGACGGCACTTAACAACAACAACAACAATGCTACCAGGGATCCTTCAACAATCATAATGATACTTCTAAATTATCTGTAAAGTAAAGCAAGTAACCTTATTTTTAAGGGATCTAGAATCAATTGTTTGGCAATTTAAGAATATGGAAAGCTATTTTTGTTTTAATAAATTCTAATAAAGTTATAAAGATATTTTCTATAGAGATTTGAAGATAATCAAATTAATATATATTTCAGGAAAGAACAATTTGTAGTTGTATAAAATGTATTTGGCCCTTACTAGAAGTAATTCTGGCATCCTGGTATGTCACTATAGGATACGCACTGGACTGCTAACCACAAGATCTGTAGTACAAGCCCACCAACATCTCCTATATAGGGTCACTATGAGTCGGAACCAACTCGACAGCACGTAACAATTACAATAACAAAAATAATGCTACAGCAAAAATACAAACAGCAAAATAAGACAGAAAAGTCTAGTAGAAAAGACTAAATAATGTAAGTTTATGCAATTTAAAAATCTCTTTAAAGTACAAAAGAGGATAAAGTAAAAAGCGAAAGATAGGCTCTGTGAAGGAATAGGATAGGCTATGAAAGAATAGTTACAGTGTAAACTGAAAGCAAAAGGCAGAAAAATCTTTTAGGAAAAAAAGGCAATGTGCTATGAAAAAAAAAAAAACACTGGAAAAAGTTTATCAAGAAAAAATTCAAATGATTAATACAGTGGATGAACATATGTATAGCCTGTCCACAATTACAGATTTTATAACAACTTATTTTTAACCAACTGAAGTTAAATTTTTTTAATGTTACAATTCTAGTGTTCTCAGCATGATAAAAAAAAGATATACTTGTATACTGTTATGATAAAAATGGCAAAATAATAAATTAACCTTAGAATGTCAAGTTAACCTTAGAATTCTCTTGAAACCTTTAAATTCAATTAATCTTTTACCATCTAAAACCTTCTTAACAAAATACTAGCTCAATGTGCACAAAATCTATCCATATGAAGATATTTGTTGAAGAATTGTCTAAAAACCAAAAAACTAGAAAATATTTGCATGCTCAATAAAGAATGCCTGAATAAATGTCAGTCCATTTATGATCTAAGCTACCACGTTATTGCTAGATGCCCTCAAGTCACTTCAGACACATCATTCTCTATGCACAACAGAATGAAACACTGCCCAGTCTTGAGCCATCCTCACAATTATTGTTGAGCCCATTGTTGCTACCAATGTGTCACTCTATCTCACTGGGAGACTTCCTCTTTTTCACTGACCTGTGACTTTACCAAGCACGATGTCCTTCTCCTCGATATGGTTCCTCTTGACATGTCCAAGGTATAAGAAACAAACTCTTGCCATTCCTGCTCCAAAAGACCATTCTGAATATACTCCTTCCAAGATAGATTTGTTTGTTCTTCTGGCGGTCTATTTGCAATTATATGCTGACAACAATTATCCCTCCCACAGTACTCTCTACTCAAATGAGTTGGATAATTCATTGCAATGGCCACACAAAACTCAGACACAATATTCATAGTTATGGGGTTTATTAGGGAAATGAATACTTTACAGTTGTTGTTTCTGTTGTTGGTAAGTGTCATCAAGTCGCTTCTGACTCATAACGACCCTCTATAGAGTTTCCAAGGAGCAGCTGGTCAGATTGAACCGCTGACCTTGCGGTTCAAACTAACTTTGAAGTCCAGCCCATTAACCCACAGTGCCACACCAGAACGCCAAACAGTACAGAATCAGAACTGCTCAGAGCACGGTTTTTCCAGGCAAGACAGCTCTCCTCAGCCAATGCCAACAGGCAGGCTTCCCTCTGCCTGGTCCATGTTGCAAAATTCTTTCAGGACTGCTGATAAATACCCACAAGACACACCATTCCAAAATAGGGCTCAGCTTGAGGGTACTAAGCTCTAGCTGCAGGGGTCAACAACTATCACTGCAAGCCAGCCTGGAGGTTCTCAACTCTGCAAGCCAGCCTCCCACTCAACAACACTCAGCTTTACTTGCTCCATGGGCTGGGAAGACCAAATCTCTAGATCATGCTCTGGTTCTTGTTTTTGATGCTGCTGCTCCTCTGCCCGCCCCACCCCCACCCACCCCATTGTCACAGTTTTCTGTCCCTGAGCCAAGGAGGTTAAACGTGCAAGGACTTGGGGTACAAAGGATATGCTCCACTTCAATGACAGTGGAAGATGTGTCATTTTATACTCATGCTAAAGTTTCAAGTTTTTTAAATTGCAATTTTCCCTGTTAACATCCACAGCTGAACCATGTCATCCTATCAGCATCTTCTCCCACGTTCTCTTACCCAGGCCCAGTGGGACAATAGTCATTAGGTGAGAGTTCTACAAACCTGTTGACATGTTCTTCTTCATATAAACCAGCTTCTCAGATTATCTGCCCAGTATACAGATTGAATACATATGGTGAAAGGATACAACCCTGTGCACACTTTTATGACTTCAAACCATTCAGTAGCCCCTTGTTCTGTTCAAACACCTGCATCTTATTCTAAATACAGGTTCCACATGAGCACAACTAAGTGTTCTGGAATACACATTTTTTGCAATGTTATCCATTGTTTGTTATGATCCACACATTTGAATACCTTTGTATAGGCAATAAAGCACAAGTAAGCTTTTTGCTAGTATTCTTTGATCTCAACCAACATTCATCCATCTGACATAAGCAGCGATACCCTTAGTCCTTGCCTGATTGAAGTTCAATTTCTGGCTGCTCCCTGTCAATGTACTACAACCATTTTTGGATTATCTTCAGCAAAATTTTACTTACATGTGATATTAGAGATATTGTTCACAGATATTCCATTTAGTTACCTTTCTTTAGAACGGGCACAAATATAGATCTCTTAACGATCCTATCAGTGCGGCCAGATAGCTGTCTTACAAATTTCTTAGTATAGACAAATGGCAGCCTCCAGTGCTGCATCAGTTTGCTGAAACATTCAATTTGCATTCCATAAATTCCAGGAGCCTTATTTTTCATAAATGCCTTAGTGCAGCTTGGAGTTCTTTCTTCATGTGCTACTTCTTGAAACAGGACTTGATCATATGCTACCTCTCGAAATGACTGAGCATTGACCATTGCTTTTTGGTACAGTGACTCTGTGTATTCCCTCCATCTTCTTTTGATGTTTTCTGCATCATTCAATATTTTTCCCATAGAATCTTTTGATATTGAAAGTCGAGGCTTAAAGTTTTCTTCAGTACTTTCAGCTTGAAAAATGCTAAGCATGTTCTAAACCTTTGGTTTTCTAACTCGAGTGTTTCACATTTCATTTTAATTTTCATTTAAGATTTTGTTTTTTGAAATTTTCTACTCAGTCCTTTCATTTCTCATTTCTTCCACTCACTTTACCATCTCTATGACCAAAAGCAAGTTTCAGAGTCTCTTCTGACATCCATTTTGGTCTTTTCTTTCTTTCTTTTTAACAACCTTTGGATTTCTTGCTGTATAATGTTCTTGATGTCATCCCACAACTCTTCTGGTTTTCAATCATTAGTGCCTAATGCATCAAATCTGTTCTTGAAATGGTCTCAAAATTTGGTAAGCTATATTTAAGGTCATAGTTTGGCTCTCATGGACTTGCTTTCATTTTCTTCAGCTTCACCCTGAACTTGCACATAAGTAATTAATGTTTTCCAAAGTAGGCCCCTAGCTTTGTTTTGACTGATGATAATGTGTTTCTTCACCATCTCTTCTAATAGATGTAGTTGATTTGATTCCTGTGTATTCCATCCAGTGAGGTTCACATTCAAAAACAGGTATTTGCAATGAACAAATCTGCAAAATTCTATCATGCAATCTCCAACATTGTTCTATCACCGAACCCATATTTTCCAACGACTGATCCTTCCTCTTTGTTTTCAACTTTCACATTCCAATCACCAGTAGTTACCAATGCACATTGATTGCATGTTAGATCAATTTCAGACTAAAAAAAGTTGATATAATCCCTTAATTTCATCATCACTGGCTTTAGTGGTTGGTTTGTAAATGTGAATAATAGTGGTATTAACTGGTTGGTCTTCTTTATAGGCATATGGACATTATCCTATCACTGACAGCTTTATACTTCAAGATAGAAATCTTGCAATGCTCTTTTTGACAATGAATTTAACACCATTCCTCTTCAACTGTGTCATTCCCAGCATAGTAAACCATTTGATTGTCAAATTAAAAATATCCAGTGTCAGTCCATTTTAGCTAACTAATGCCTAGGATATCGATATTTATGCAATCCATTTCATTTTTCACAACTTACAATTTTCCTAGATTCATACTTCATACATTCCATGATCCAATTATTAATGGATGTTTGCAGCTCTTTCTTCCCATTTTGAGTTGTGCCCCATCAGCAAATGAAGGTCCCGAAATTTTGTTCCATTCATGTCATTAGGTTAAACTCTACTTTCATGAGGCAGCTCTTCCATATTCGTATTTTGAGTGCATTCCAACCTGAGGGACTCATTTTGACAGTATTCCACTGTTATTCAAACGTTTTCAATAGCTAAACATTCAAAAGTAGTTCATCTCTCCTTCTTTCTAGTCTGTCTTAGATTGTAACCTATCTACCATGGGTGTATCCTCTGGTATTTAAAATACTAGTGATATAGCTTCCAGCATCACAGCAATACACAAGCTGTCACAGTATGAAAACATGACAGAAGAGTGATGGAGAGGATAAGGCAAAATGCAGAATAGGTTAGCACATAGTCACTTAAAAAGAAAAAAAAAAGACATACAGACATAAAAGTTCTCCATGACATTTTTAAATCAAAAAAACAACATGCATAATACATACAGCATGGTTTCATTTATATTAAATATATTTATGTGGCTAAAGGGGTTTCAAAATGTTTGTGGAAAATGGAATTGAAAGAAAATGGAATTTTCTCACAAACTCTTTAAAAACCCCACATATATGTATATGTGTGTGCATACGTTTGAATGTGAACACACAGGAGATGAACCAGACGACTACAAACTAAACTTTCATGAATGTTTACCACTCTGAGGGAAGTAAGCTTGGGGTGGAAGATAAACTCAAGGCCAAATAGGGACTTCTATATTTTATTCTACAGATGTCTATACTCCTGCAACATTCATAGGTTTAATTCTCTCAATTTGCTAGATAACTAATAATAAAAATGGAAGAGGCAAGAAAAATTATCAGACATAAGCAAAGATCACATAATATAGCATCTCAAATTATTTCATTCTGCTTAGAGATAAACAGCACTGTAAATCTAAAGAAGTAAGTATTTATTGTTCTGTTTATTTCCAAGCATCATAAAATAAATTGGATTTTGAAAGCCTGGCTTATTATACTATAACAAAGCATAACAAGCGATATTGCTTGTAATGCTGATTCAGAATCATCAGGGAAAGACAAAGTTAAGATCCGTACTTTAAGAAGATAACTACATTTGAAATAGATTTGTATAAAGTCTAGTAAAATGTGGTTTTTTGTTTTGGTGTTTGTTTTTTTCTTTAACAGAAAGACCTTCAGTTATCTGGATAACTCATTTAGGTGGGATAATTTATTTCCTTACTACCAAATAAAGAAAGTATTGCTGTACTGAACATAATATCAATTGTGAGGATGGCACAGGATGAGGAAAGCTTCATCCTGTTGTGCATAGGGATGTTACGACTTCAAACTAAGTCAATGGCACTTAACAACAACAACTGCAATAAAATTAAAGATCATTCTCAAGAATGATTATTTTAACTGTTGGGTTCAAGTTATTGATTAAACAATTACAAATAAGTAAACAAATAACACTCACACATTGCTTTGTTGTTTAAAAAACTTTCCTTTATTCATGAAATCATTTACTACTCATGAACGTCTCCAACAACGACCCTACCTCAGAACCTGTCCCCACTCTGTTCAGTCATCTCAATCTGGAGGTAACAACAAAGAAACAGCTTCTCTCCACTGCCTTGGCCATGTTAAAAGCAAAGCTAAATTTACTAGAATGTTCCTTCCCTCTTTTTTATCACTTCCTTCTCCTCTTTACTCTTTTGCCTCCTTTGCCTATGCCTTTCCATTATTCTCTTCTCTGCCTGGTTAATTGACCATTCACCGCTCTTGTCAACCCTTCATGCATTCACTTAAGTATTTATTAACCATATTACTTGTGTCAGGCACTCCGCTAGATAAGAGGCACAGAACAATAAACAAGTTTGGTCAAGAAACTTACATTCTAGGAGATGAGACATGGACCTTTTATCCTCCAACCCTTTCTGTTCTTCTTCTTCTTTCCTCTCTTTGACTATTACTGTTTCCTTTCCCTAGTTTCTTCTCAATTCTTGTCACTGTACCATATCCTCCGCTCCATCCTGGAATAAATACATTCCCACCAAACTGTAAGATGCAGGCACCATGGCTTACTCTTCATATTATAACCCTTACCTATCTTGCACATAGTGAGTACTATGTCCTGTTTTTCTCACTGGAAGCCCACACATCAAGTCTTCACTCTAGTTTCTTAGTAACTCCCAAGACTCTCCTAATTTCTATAATTCTGAATTATCTAGAAAGTAAAGCTCCAATGAGTCACCTTCATATAACAAATCTCTATTTGACTTTGACCCACCAACTAATTCTGGAGGTAAACTGACCACTACTGCAGTGGTAGAGTAATACATGAGCTATTAGGAAAGGCTGGCTCCTTTCATATAAAAAAAAGTATCATCAAGACAATCACTTTCTCTTTCTATGTCAGACTAAATTAGGAGAAATAATCTGTGTTTCCAACTCTACATCTTTGACTGCACTTTATAAAAATAACACTCCATGGTTTTCTAGAAGTGTTATCTAGCCTTTCTTACTTAGCTTTTCTAAATTTCTATGTCCTCTAACATATTGAATATAAACGTAACACTATTTACTGTCCTATGGCTATATTGTGTATTTTTAAAGTTCCTGATACCAAAGCTAAGGATCCTGGTGCTTCAGGACAAGCACTGGATTGCTAGCCTCAAGGTTGGCAGTTCAAATGCACTAGTCACTCTGCGGAAGAAAGTTGAGGCTGTCTGCTTCTCATCCAAAGATTTATAGCCTTGGAAACCCAAAGCAGGATAACTATGAGTAGGAATTGACTTGAAGGCAGTGAGTTTGGATGGGTAGTACAGAAGTTGAAGTATATGTGCTCCCTACAAATGTAACTACTAATGTTACTATATTATTGACCAGTTTTATTAGTTTCAAGTGAAATAAGTATCTTTCTGAAAAGTAAGCATAGAATTTGTCTTCTACTTTTTTTTAAGAGTATTGTCTGACTTGGGATATAAAAAGATAATGTTACTCCCAAGGGAAGAATAAATATATTTTTAAATAAAAATCATGGACAGGTTATATTTTTATTATTAACACATTATTCCCAATTAAGAATAAGTAAAATCAAGCAATTTTGTAAACCTGCTACATTGTGAGAAACTACTCAAAATAATTTATTCCTTCACAAGAATGTTATTTACAAAAAACATCAACTGTTTTGGAAATGTAGATCATTTAATTCCATGAGAAATGGATATTGGTTTGCATTTCTTTGTTATATTTGTTCGAATAATGGGAAAACTATAGACACATACACTCACATTGATTTGCTGTTATACAAAAGTCCTATTTTTACAAATCTAAAAGGAAGCAAAACATTATTACTGATTTATATTGCAAGCAACTCTTCATTCCTACCGTGGTGAATTATTTAATGTGTCTTCTAGCCACATTGTTGTTGTTATTAAGTGCTATCAAATAAGTTCTGACTCAGAGTGGCCCTGTATGGGGTTTCTGAGGTGGCAAATCTTCCTCCTGCAGAGAGGCTGGTGGGTGGGGGCGGGGGCAGGGATGGGTCTCACTGCTTCTCTATCATCAAGAGGAATAGCCAGGAGAGGAGTGTGTCCTCTGAATCCAGAGATCTCTGTGCACTGAACCTCCTCAATCCAGGGACAGAAAGTTGTGACACCGGCAGAGTGGTGGAGGAGCAGAAGAAGAACCTAGAACCAACATGAGCCAAGGTGGTGGATTTCCCAGTGCATGTAGCAAGTAAAAAAAAGAGTGCCTTAGGCAGGAGGCTTGCTTGCAGAGTAGGGTGCCTCCATGCACTCAAGTGGGGAGCTAGATACACTGGACCATGGAGCTAGAGCCGAGTGCCTTCAGGATGAGGGTTATGATGGAATGGTGTGCCCTGCCAGCATTTAATAGCAGTTCCGTAAACCTGCCTCATGGCACGGCTAAGGAGAGACTGTCATGAGAGGAACAACTTTGACCTGAGCATTTCTGACCCTGAATTATGACCTGTTCACTTTCCTAATAAAACCCATAACTGTATGGTGTCTAAGCACTGTGTAACCACTGCAATGAATTATCTAGCCTAGCTAAACAGAAGGCTGTGGAAAGGATAGTTTGGGGCCATATTTTTGCAGTCTGGTAAGAAAAAGAGGAGGGAAGATGCTGATGGATTACATGATTCAGTTGTGAGTGACTGGTAACAGGACTGATTGTGACTAATCAATTTTGCAATCCTGCTGGGTATAAAATGAGCCATCTCAGAAGCAGAAGGTGGTAGATCTCACAACCATCAAGAAAAAAAAGACAGGATTGGAGTGCATAATTTAGACTCCGAAACCCCTGCTCATTAAGCCTCCTTGACCCAGGCACAGACTGTTTTGATACTGAAGGAGGAGCAGAGGAACAGCAGCAGCAGAACAAAAACCCAGACGAAGACAGCAGTGGTTTCATATTCTACAGAGTAAATAAAGCTCTGGTAACGTAGTGGTTACGACTACAAACCGCAAGGTCAGCAGTTTGAAACTACCAGCTGTTCCTCAGGAGAAAAATGAGGCTTTCTGCTTCCGTAAAGATTAACAGCCTCGGAAACTCTGTAGAGGGTAGCTATGAGTTGGAATCGACTTCACGGCACATAACCACCACCACCACCACCACCTTGGGGCAGAAGGCTTGCTTACAGAGTGCGATGCCTCCAGGAACCTAACCATGGGAGAAAGGTTTGCTGACCTACAGAACTAGAGCCAAGTACTTTCAGGCTGAGGCTTATGTTGGAATGGTGTGCCCTGTGAATTTATCAGCAATCCAAAAAGAGCTTGGTAACATTACCGGAGCACAGCAGAGGCCAGACAACAGAGCAAAGATCAGAGAGAGGCCTTCCTGTGGGCATTGTAAAGAAGAGGCTGTACTTACTCCAAGAATGATGCTCTCAACATATCTGACCCTGAATTACATACAACCTGTTAACCTCCCTAATTCCAGAGCCCTGGATGCTTAGTGGGTTATGAGTTAGGCTGCTAACCACAATTTGAATCTACCAGCCACTCCATAGGAGAAAGATGAGGCTTTCTACTCTTATAAAGATTTACAGCCTCAGCAACCCTACACAATGTTGCTATGTGTTGGAACTGACTCTGTGGCACACAACCAACTTCCCTAGTAAATCCTGTAACTGGGCATATAGTGTCTGAGTTCTTTGTAGGCACCGCAATGAATTATCAGGCCCACCTGAGTAGAGTGCTATGGAAGGGATGGTGGCTGCCATTTATTATTGTACTTACCAGTTAGAAAACCTCAGAGACATCCAATTCTGATGTTGTTGTTATGAAGTACCATAGAGTCAGTTCTGACCCATAGCAACCCTGTATAGGGTTTCTGAGAAGCAGCCAGTGAGCTTGAACTGCCAACCTTGCAATTCAAATGGCTCTGCAATCTAGCACATTAACCCACTGCACCACATCCAATTTTGATAAACACTCTAGAAGTCCTGGTGTGGCGCTATGGGTTAATGCACCAGACTGCAAAGCCATTTGAACTGCATGGTCGGTAGTTCAAGCTCACCAGCTGCTCCTTGGAAACCCTACACAGAGTCGCTATGGGTCAGAACTAACTCAACGGCACTTAACAACAACAACAACATAGGAGCTCTAAGGAGTTCTGGTAGCATAGTGGTTACGAACCACAAAGTCAGCAGTTTGAAACTACCAGCTGTTCTGTGGGAAAAAGATGAGGCTTTCTGCTCCCGTAAAGATTTATAGCCTCAGAAACCTGGTACAGAGTCACTATGCATCAGAACTGACTTCCACAGCACAAAACAACAACAACAGGCGCTCTGGTAGCAAAGTGGTTACGAATCAGGCTACAAACCTTAAGGTCAGCAGTTCAAAACTATCAGCTGTTTCGCGGGAGAAAGATGAGGCTTTTTGTTCCCGTAAAGATTTACAGCCTTGCAAACCTTGTACAGGGTTCGCTATGAGTCGGTTAATAATCACCATCATGTGGCACTGTGGGATAATGCACTGGACTATAAAGTCGGTTTGAACTGCAAGGTCAGTGGTTCAAGCTCACCAGACACTCCTTGGAAACCCTGTACAGGGTCGTTTTGAATCAGAACTGACTCAACGGCACTTAACAACAACAACATCATTCCATGGTTGTTTTGTTGCCCTCTTTTTACTTGGCATTTTTACTCTTAAACAGTAGAGAAAGAACAAAGCAAATGCCTAAGTGCTGATCCACTGTTGCAATGATTAAGTTTAAAGCATCGTAAACCACCTAGCCCCTTTTATCACAGATTAATAGCACAAGGCAATTCTAACATGGAATACTGAAATCCAAACCTGTAATCCCTTCCACTTCCTTTAGCAATCCTCATGAAAAGCATCCCTTACACTACCAATGAATAATTCAATGAGCTGTTATTTTTATTGGTTATGTATGGGTTTTGTATATACTTTTGTATATACTCCAATTCATTTGTAATAAGAATGAGGTAGCACTCATGATTTCTTTTCTTTCAAATTTCTAGTTTGGGATAAAACAACTTTGAATCAGAAAGAGAAAAAAACCTACCAACCACCACCTTACTACTTACTAGAGTTCCTAAGAACCAGAAAGGAAACAGAAGTTCAAACAAAGGCTTAGAAAAGCTAGCTTTCTGTTCCTGGGCAGGCCTGTGTTGGTATGCAAGAATTTACTGCTCATTAAGTTTAGCAATGAATGCCTGAAGAAAAGGGGGGAAGACAAGAATAAAGAAAGGAGATCAGAGAAAAAAGAATAATATTAATTTCCTTATCTAGCCTGTGATCATTTCAAGAAAATAGTGCCCTTTTTTGAGGCTTTATTCTTTTGGCAGTCTTGGTGCAGACAAAACAACTAAGTTTCATTCAAAAAGCTTTCCAAATTATAAAAATTGAGTAAAAACAGGTTTGAAGTGAAAACTTCTTACTATCCCTAAATCTATAAAAATCCGTGTTTATGAAAGTCAAAGTAGAAAAGAGATACTTTTGGAGAATAGAGAAATGTGGGGAAAGTATTTTCTTTTTCTTACCACTATCTCCAGAAAAAAAAATTTTTTTAAACCTGATGTGGAGTAGATTAAATAAAAAAAATTTAAATCCTAATAATTATAGTATATTTAATGTTGTTGTTGCTGTGTGCCATCCAGTCAATTCCAACCCATAGCGTCCATGTACAGGGTTTCCAAGGAACAGCTGGTGACCGCCAACCTTGAGGTTCAAACTGATTTTGCAGTCCACCACATTAACCCAAAGTGCCACATTAGAACTCCAGTATGTGTACAGTTGATATCATAAATGTAATAATGGTTTGCAAATTTCAAAGTACTATTTACCATGGGTCACTATTACATATTTTATATGTAAATATAACAGTAACAGTTCAGACTGTTTATTGTTTATATGTTTAAAATAAATATCAATGATGCAAAAACACTTAACTGCCATAAAATTAAACTTCCTAAGACAGAATAAAAAGAAAGTAAAAGGTATAAATCTTTTCAATCTGAAATTGTTGTTGTTGTTAAGTGCCATCGAGTCGGTTCTGACCCACAGCAATCATGTATAGGGTTTCCGAGGAGCAGCTGGTGAGTTTGAACTGCTGACACTGCAGTTCAAAGCAACTTTACAGTCCAGCACATTAAACCAGGACGCAAATTAATACTTACTGAGTGACACAGGCAATTTTAAGAACTTTAAAGTCATATAAGTCTTACAACAACACTTTTATTACCTCTATTATACATATGAAAAACTGAGGCACAGAGTGGTGAAGTTTCTTGTTCAAGGTCACAGAGCTGCTAAGTGGAAGAGCAAGCATTAGAGCCCAGGTATTTAAATCCTATGTCAATGCTCTTAAAAATTATATAACCTCTATATAATTCCACCATAAAGCATTTATCCCACATGAGGGGGCTTCAAATGTTTATGGAAAAAATCCATTATCTTTTCATTCTATTTGTCCACAAACTTTTGAAGCCCCTTGTACATATGCTTCTACAAATATGCAAGGATGTAAGTACAAGGATGCTTACTGCAGCATCTCAATGACCAAAGGCAAACTTACTGTGATGCTATGAAGCTTAACTTTTTCCTAAAAATTCCTAAAAACTGTCTCTCCCTAAGTTTATAAGTTTCATGTCGCACAAAACCTGGATCCATCCCTGGTAACAAGACAGAACTGGAAATGACCTAATTGTTCATCAGTAAATAAATAACCATTTGGTTATATTACATACAAGGAGTTATTTACTGTACACCATTAAAATTTCATATATGCAAAAAAAAATTAATAAAATAATACCACTTATGAAAAGAAAGCAATTTTTATATATGTATACAATAGGCACACCACAACCGTCACATGATTGTATGTACATTCCAGAAAGATGCATAAAAGTTTTTCTCATGAATAAACCCAGGAAAGTAGAAATGGAAGTCTACAAAAAGGAAGGAGAATTATTATTCTTATTGTATACCTGCTTGTAAGTTTGACAGTTGTGTTTTTTTAATCAGTATGTGTTAGTTTTATTATCTATATGTACTAATTAAAAAATATAAAATAATAATTCTTGTGGGTAACAACATGTTTTGAGTATTTATACTATACTGAGTCCTGGTGTGGTGCTGTGGGTTAATGCGCCAGACTGCAAAGCCATTTTAACCGCAAGGTTGGCGGTTCAAGCTCACCAGCTGCTCCTCAGAAACGCTATACAGGGTAGCTATGGGTCGGAACCGATTCGACAGCACTTCACAACAACAACAAGGTAACATTACTAACATCGCTCTGTTTTCTACCTATTGTTGTTCAGTGCCTTCCAGTTGGTTCCGACTAGTAGCGACCTTGCATAGTTTCCAAGGAGCAGCTGGTGGATTTGAACTCCATACCTTGTGGTTTGTAGTCCAGTGCTGATCCTACACTGTTTCTTATGATCTTTTCTTTAAAATATAATTGCAGTAGAATATCATTTTATGGATGATTTTCTATACCATGATATAAATTTCTATTTACTTTCCTCTAGATTAAATAGAATATAGTGGTTCCTAGTAGGCCAAGCAAGAGTTATTTGGGTCTCCCATTAAATACATTCATCACCAAACATACAACCTAGCATGCTGGTGGCACTGTAGGATAAGCACTGGACTGCCAACCACAAGACTGGTGGTTTGAGTCCATCAGCAGTTCCATGGGAGAAAGATAAGTGTCTCTGTTCCCATAAAGATTTACAACATCAGAAACGCTATACAGGATTATTATGACTTGGAATCGATGCTACAGCACTTAACAGCAACAGCAGTACCCAACCTAATCCACCTTCAAGACAATTGATCTATCTGCCTTCTTCCATGTAGTTTCTTTCTTATACCCTAATTCCTTTTTTTTCCTTTATCCTAATCTTTTATAAAATTTTATTGATAATTTACATAAAATACAATTCATCGATTTTAAATGGACATTATATTGTTGTTGCCCACTGTCCCTCACTACCATCCCGATAGTCACCCATCTTCTTTTATCTAGATATTTACCTATTCCAGATATTTCCTACAGATGGGTTTAGACAACATTTGTCTTTTTCTCTTGATGGAAAACAGAGATGACAAATATAGGTCCTTTAGCATAATATTTTCAAAGCTCACCCATGTAGTAGCATGCCTAATTACTTCATTTTTCTTCATAACCAAAAACTACTCCTTTGTATGTACAGGCCAAAAATATGTTAGTTCATTCATTTGTTGGTGGACAATTGGGTTGTTTCTACCTTTTAACTACTTCCAAATCATGGTACAATAAACAGTGATCCTAACATGTCATCTGTCTTCTAATATTTTACATCCTTCTAAATCTTACCAGTTCACTTACTCCCCAAAGTCTTCTCCTAACAAAGCCTGACAACATTATGCTCAGCCAGAGACAAAACTTAAGCCTGCACAGTACAAACAGAAGTTGTACATGAGAACAGCTAAAATCAGACTTGGTAAAGCCATGGGCCTGTTTAAGAGGTGAGGGTGAAATGTTTGCAGTATTTAACACTCCATTAACTGCCACAACTGAGTCACAGCCTGATTGATTACACTCAGATCATTCCCTACAAACCCAAACCCATAGAGTCAATTCCCACTCAGAACAACCTGTATAATGTTTCTGGGGTTGTAAATCTTTACAGCAGCAGAAAACCTCATCTTTCTCCTGAGGAGTAGCTTGTGGGTTTGAACTGCAGATCTTGCTGTTAGCAGTCCAGTGCTTATCAGCTCACTGGAAAGTACTAGTGAGAAAAATTTGGAAATTTTAAATGGAAGATCTCATTACAGCAGACTTTCTTCACACACAAAAAAGAAAATGAGGCACCAGGGCCTCCAGGGCTCCTTGTTCCCTACAAAAAGGGGTGTATGAACATTTCCATAAATGGCCAAGAGTTCCTAGTTTATCTGTGCTGTCCAAGAGGCAAAATCAAGGATATTATGAGTCAGAGGAAACTCTTAAAGCAACTGTTACTTGTTTTTCATATTCACGTAGGTGCTAATAACATAACAATGAGCAATAAACTGGGAACCACAAAGACGGCAGTTCAAACCCGCCAGCCACTCTGCTGGAGAAAAATGAGGCTTTCTGCTCCCATGAAGATTTAAAGCCTTAGAACACAAAACAGGTTCACTATGAGTGAAAACTGACTCATCTGTACTCACCAAAAACAACAATATAATAAGGGAGAAAAAAATAACCACAAATACTATGGTCAAATTCAAAATAAAATTAAAATTTAGACCAAGTTTTGCTGCTACTAATGAATCTGTTAAGGAGCTCTGGTAGCGTAGTTGTTACGAATCGGGCTGTGAACCTTAAGGTCAGCAGTTTGAAACTACCAGCTGTTCCGCAGGAGAAAGATGATGCTTTCTGCTCCTGTAAAGATTTACAGCCTCGGAAACCCTGTACAGGGTCGCTATGAATCCGAACCAACGCCATGGCACATAACCAATCAACCAATGAATCTGGTACAGTGCTGTAGGACAAGCACTGGACTGCTATCTGCCAGATCAGCAGTTCAAACCCACCAGCCACTCCTTGGAAAACCAATACAGGGTCCCTAGAAGTGGAAACCAACTTGACGGCACTTAAAAACAACAACAATGAATCTGCTAATGAGAAAATGTCAATCTTTTAAGAGTGATAACATTTCACTTTACTAGAAGTCTGAGTTACCGCTTATCATTACTCTAAATGTTTGTTAATGCTATTAAAATGTAATGAGATTTCATCTTTGAAAATAAGTTTTCACACAGATGGACACTGCCCAATACTGACATCAATTCGTGAGAGTTTGATTGTAATTGAGCACATTCATTGCTTAGCTGGCATTTATACAGTTTTATCGATTATTATCTTGACAGTGCTTTCTACTATGTACTTATAATACAGATTCATCACTTCCAATTGAAGGTTAAGTAGAAGTTCCCCAACTGCGCAGTTAAAGGGATTTTGAAATGACAAAATATCCTTTGAATTTACATCAAATTTCAGAAATCACCAGTGGAAATGTACTTTGAGCTCAAAAACAATACTCAAATTTGGTGAGAATTGTGATCTCTTGTTTTAACATTTGACAGCAAAGGAAGTATAAAAGCAGCTTGACATTGTTTGTAACTCAACATTGTTGTTGTTGTTAAGTGCCATTGAGTCATTTCTGACCCAGAGCAACCCTGTATAGAGTTTCCAAGGAACAGCTGGTGAGCTTCAACCACCAGCCTGGCCATTCAAACCAGCTTTGCTGTCTGGTGCGTTAACTCACAGCGCCACACCAGGACCTCAACTCAACATAAGCAGTCACATAAATAACTTAACTGCAGCACACATTTCTCACAGAGTCCTGATGGTGTGGTAGAACAAGCACTGGACTGTAAGGTCAGTTTGAACTGCAAGGTTGGAGGTTCAAACCCACCAGCCACTCCTCAGAAACCCTATACAGGGTCACTATGAGTGGAACTGACTCAGTGGCACTTAACAACAACAACAACAAAGTTTCTCATATAAAGCACTGTTTTGATATGAAATACTATGATAAATTCATTACAAATATTATCAAGCTGGCTAATTTCCAAAGTTTTAGGAATTTTGAATTATAAAATTTTACTACTTCTAAACCATTGAGGTTCTGTGTAGTTGGGCAAGTCAGGATTGTTGTTGTTGTTAAGTGCCTTTGAGTCAGTTCCAACCCATAGAGACCCTGTACTGGGTTTCTGAGGAGCAGCTGGTGAGCTTGAGCCACAGACCTTGCAGCTCAAACGACTTTGCAGTTCAGCGCATTAACCCACAGCGCCACACCAGGGCTCAGGACATTTAGCTTCAATTTCTGATAAAAAGTCATGGAACTGCTGAAGGCTAAGTACACAGAGGGAATGAAGCTCACTGTTTATATTACTAGCTCATTAACATATAATTGGATTCAAATAGTTTCTGCAAAGTATCTGCTGATAAATACAATGACCAACCATAAGCTTTAAACAGTTTAATTTTCAGAAACTTGGTAAATTTGAGTTCATAAGCTTTGTAAATTTATCCAACTAAATAAATGTTTTTTACCACCACAGTTCTAACACTAATTCTGGCTGTACTGAATGAATGTTTTCCAAAAATCTTCAGAAAATATTCTCATCTGGACTTGTTCCACAAAGGCTACTCACTTCTTCAGTCACTTCAAACTCTGCATTGACTGCTCCAATAAACAACTGAGTAGTTTTGGTAACATCTGCTGATTCAACCGAGTCAAGCGAAATCATTTAAAATCATTGTGTCTTGTTTAATTAATAATGTTCCTCCCAATGTCCTCAAATATTGAGCAAATACTCTTGCTGAAAGGCAAACAGTCTTAAACAAGTTAATTTCCTCTGAACATATTTCTTTAATTACTAAAATAAAACACTATTTAATTAATTCCCCATTGGTAAATGGCTGTTCTTGCTTGGCTAACAAATGAGCCACTCAGAAACTTATTTTCGTTGCAATCTCATTTTCGTTTTTGTGTGTGAAGGAAGTCTGCTGTAATGAGACATTCCATTTCACATTTCCTAATTTTTTGACTCGTACTTTCCTGTGAGTAGAATGCTTAGTCTGGCAATGTCAAAGTGCACTGTATGTCACTGTATAAAAACTCAAAGCTTTCTCATCTGATTTAATAAAAAAAAATTTTTTTAAATAGCCCACACGTCACTGTGTCTTAAAAGTGTGTCATCAGAAGATCAATTGGGAAGAATATTTATAATAATACATAATACAATCTAGCACAAGAATGTAAATCATTAGATTTGCAATGAATATGCTTCGAAGAATGGCACAAGTTCAGAAAGTATTTTCTATTGTACACAGGGCTGCTATGAGTCAGAACTGCGACTAATATGACAATATTTTTTTTGTTAATGGAAACAGCTTTTTTATGTTCTGTTTGAGAATCTAAAACACACCAAAAAAAATGTAAATAGTGACTTTTTAATGACGAGCAAAGTGAAAGTGATAACCTTAGGGAAAGAGCACCTATTTAAAAACTCAAATATCTTACTAATCAAGACTGGTTCAGTATATAGCAAATCGGAAAAAAAAAAAAAATGAGTAAAATACGAGTTTCAGTTATACTATTATAAAAATGCTAATTTGTTTCCCAGCATGAAGTTCAGTAGTAAAGTATAACAAAAAGACATTCTTTAAAAACACACCTTTTTACTACCAAATTTAGTGGTTTTACAACAGGAATTTTCAATCCTACCCAAAAATTAAATCACCTGGAATGTTTACAATAAATGTCAATGTCTGGATCTTTAACTATCTAAGAAGTTGCTTAATTGGTTTGGGTGAGTCTCAAACATCAGCATTTTTAAAAGCTCTCCAAGTGATCCTAATCTAGAGATGAAATTCACTGTTCAGTAATTTCCTGAAGTCTCTCCATAAAACTATCTTCATTCACTCACGCATTCAACAAAAATGTTTATTAACCTTTGAAAACATCTAACATCTAGCCAAGGATTTTGAAGAGTCAAAGAGAACTATCATCCAATTTACTCTTTGTTTTAAATCACTACTAACCACCAACCTGATTGTCAGGATGATTTAAATTTTGAGGAAAAATTCTCCAGGAGTTAAAAATCAGTGATCTTCATTTCCAAAGTAACATAATTTCCACAAAGGATAAGGTTAAGCAAGCACAAGGAAATACAAAGTAAAATGTCTTCTGAACTTTGTCAACTATCATTCCAAATAATGCATCAGAAATCTTACATGGGCTAAGGCCAGACTATAAAGTATTGGTATATTCAAATAGAGCCTTTTAGAGTTTTGTTCTAAAACTATGTGAAACAACATGATTCAAGAACAGCAGTTTAGTCAAAGGATAGGGAACTAATACCAGGAGAGGAAAATTAAATAGCTACTTGTGTGATGCTTTAGGATAAAGCACTAGGCTGCAAGATCAGTGTGAATCACAAAGTCGGCAGTTCAAACTCACCAGTTGCTTCTTGGAAACCCTATACAGGGTCGCTATAAGTCAGAACCAACTTGATGGCACTTAACAACAGAAAAACTGACTTTTATTACATAGTGGGTTACGAGTCAGGCTGCTAACTTCAAGATAAGAAGAAGTTTGAAACTACCAACCTTCTGCAGGTGAAAGATGAGGCTTTCTGCACCCATAAAGATTTGCAGCCTCAGAAACTCTATACTGGGTCGCTGTGAGTCAGCACCAATTCAGTGACACATAACAACAATATGAATCAGAATCAACTCAACAGCACTTAAAAACAAGTTATAATAATGTTGAGTAATTGTTTTATTTCAGAGCTCTTTGCACTTTTATTATTAGTCTTTTTCCATGTTGTTCCTGTTGTTTTTGTTGCTAAGTGACCTTGAGTTGCTTCTGACCCATAGCAACCCTATATAAAACAGAACAAAACACCATTCACTCCTGAGCCATCCTGACAATTGCATGTTTGTTAGGTGGAAGGTCAGAGAAAAAAAGGAAGACCCCCAGCAAGATGGATTGGCAAAGTGGAAGCATCAATGGGCTCAAGTGTGGGCAGTGTTTTATTCCATTGTACTTAGGGTCACTATGAGTCAGTACTGACTCGATGGCACTTAACAGCAACAACAATCTTTACCATTTGGTTAAAATTTTTAAAGCTTCAGTTTTAAAAATTATATTTCTTTAATTATCAATAATTATGTTTTCATATGATTACTGGAGCTTTGTAACTACTATCCTGGTGTGGCACAGTGGGTTAATGCACTGGACTTCAATGTTGGTTTGAACCACAAGGTCAGCAGTTCAAGCTCACCAGGCACTCCTCAGAAACCCTATACAGGGTCGCTATGGTTCAGAACCCACTCAACAGAACTTACGACAAGGACAAATCTGCTCCTAATTTCATTCATTTCCTATCTGACAAAATGTTTTAACATGATCAACAAAATTAACAATCTCAATGCCTTTCAAAAAGAAAGATGTCAATATAACTTTAAAGCATGGATACAATGGTAAACAGCAAAAGAGATTTTCCTATTTCCTAAATTACATTCAAAACATATGTTTACAGGTCTCATAAAATTACCTTAGATTATTTTAACACTATCCACAGACACATTGAATATCTCATTCTTGGAATAAAATCTTTAATCAATTTTAAACTCATAACCTGTTCAAGGAAATGTAGTTCAAGCTTTCCCTCAGTAAAAGGTAAGCAATTAAATCTTCTATGATATTACCAAAGATTTATTATCTTTATTAATTTTGGTTTAATGTTATCACCATAATTAAGAAACAATGATTTCTGAGCATAACTAATCTTTTCCTCATTATATCATGAAAAGCAATAAAACAAATTCTCCTTTAGTCACAAAAGCTCTTATTTTACATAAACTTATAACATTGTTTTTACGATATTACAATATATGTGTGTGTGTGCATTTCTTTTTAGTGTTAATCAAAATAAATTGGTCATTTATACTAAAAATTCCTTGAAGGTATTAACCCTGGCAACTTCTGTACACAGTAAATATATTTAGATGAATAGTAAATGAATTATTTGGGACTACTACTTTGTTGTTGTATGTGCTGTGGAATCGGTTCAGACTCCCAGCGACTCTGCACAGGGTTTCTGAGGCTGTAAATCTTTAAGGGAGCAGAAAGCCTCATCTTTCTCCGGCGGAACAGCTGGTAGTTTCGAACTGCTGACCTTGTGGCTCACAGCCCTATTCGTAACCACTACACTACCAGAGCTCCTTGAGACTACTATAGTCACAACAAAAACAGAGGCGTAATTTTGATATATTCATTCCTTCACCAAGCAGCACAGGGATTGAAAAACAGAGACACACTGCCATCCATTTTGTGCCATGCATCTAACTCTATTTTTTGGAACAGGATTTGTCATCTTGGCTCCACTGACATTTGTTTTTGCTGTTGTTGTTAAGTGTGATATAGTTGATTGTGACTCATGCAGTTGTTGTTGTTAGGTGCCATTAAATAGGTACCGACTCATAACAACCTTATGCACAACACAAAGAATCACCGCTCAGTGCTGGGACAACCTCACAATCATTACTATGCTTGAGCCCATTGATGCTGCCATTCTGCCAATCTATCTTGCTAGGGGCCTTCCCATTTTTCTCTGACTCTTTATCTTACCAAACATGATGTCCTTCTCCAGTGACTGGTCCCTCCTGACAATATGTCCGATGTATGAGAGACTAAGTTTGGTCATCCTGGCTTGTGAGAGCACTCTGGCTGTACTTCATCCATCATAGATCTATTTGTTCTTTTGGCAGTCCGTGGTACCTTCAATATTATCCTCCAACACCAAGACTCTAATGCATTAACTCTTTCTTCTACAGTATTCCTTAGTCACTGTCCAACTTTCACATGCATATGAAGTTACTGAAATTACCATGGCTTTAGTCAAGCGTACCTAAGTCTTCAAACTGACATTTTTGCTCTTCAACACTTTAAAAATTTCTTGTGCAGCAGATTTGCCTAATGCAATACGCTGTTTGATTTCTTGACCGCTGCTTCCACTAGTGTTGATGGTTGAGCCGAGCAAAATGAAGTCTTTGACAACTTCAATCTTTTCTCCATTGATAAGAATGTTGTTTATTGATTGGCCCAGTGGTGAGGATTTTTGTTTTCTTTACATTGAGACGCAACCCATACCAAATGCTGTGGTCTTTGATTTTCATCAGTATTTTAAGTCCTCTTCAATTTCAACAAGCAAGGTTGTATCATCTGCATATGGCAGGTTGTTAATGAGTCTTCCTCCAATCCTGATGCCATGTTTTTCTTCATAGAACCCAGCTTCTCGGATTATTTGCTCAGCCTACAGATTGAATAAGTATGGTGAAAGAATACAACCCTATTGCATACCTTTCCTAATTTGAAACCTTTAGGTGTTCCCTTATTCTGTTCAAACAATTGCCTCTTGTTCTATGTACAGGTTCCTAATGAGCACAATCAAGTGTTCCAGAATATTAATATTTTGCATGTTATACACAGCTTGTCATGATCCATACAATCCAAAGTCTTTGTGTAGTCAATAAAGCACATGTAAACATCTTTCTGGTATTCTCTGCTTTCACCCAAGATTCATCAGACATCAGCAGTGATATCCCTCATTCCACATCCTCTTCTGAATCTGGCTTGAACCTCTGGAAGTTCTCTGTCAATGTACACTTGCAACCGTTTCTGTATTGCCTTTAGTAAAACTTTGTTTGTATGGGGTATCAATGATATTGTCCAATGATTTACACATTCCATTGGGTCCCCTCTCTTTGGATGGGCAGAAATACAAATATTTTCCAGTCAGCTGGCCAGGTTGTGGTCTTCAAAATTTCTTGGCATAGATGAGTGAGTGCCTCCAGTGCTGCATCAGTTGCTGGTGTCTTGTTCTTTGTCAATGCCTTCAGTGCACCTTGGACTTCTTCCTTCAGTATTACTGGCTCTTGACCATATGCTACCTCTTTTCCTTTTCATACAGTGACTCTGAGTATTCCTTTCATCTTCTTTTAATGCTTTCTGCATCATTCAATAATTTGCCCATGGAATCCCTCAATAACACAAGTCAGGGTTTGAATTTTTTATTCAGTTCCCTCGGCTTGAGAAATACTGAATATGTTCTTCCCTTTGGTTTTTAAGTCTCAGTCTTTATTTTATCCTATAGCGCCACACCTGGCCTCTTACTGACATTTGTTGTTGTTATTTTTAAGTGCCACTGAGTCAGTTCTGACACATAGTGATCTTGTATAGGGTTTCCAAGGAGCAGCTAGTGGGTTTGAAATCCCTACACTGAAGTTAGCAGTACAGACTATCCTTTTGTGACACACCAGGACTAGATTAACTCTTTGCTCTGGGAGGCTTCCCTGTTCCTTGGTGATGGTTAGCAACATCCTTGGCCTCTGCTCACCTTATACCTGACAACCAAAAGTCTTTCCAGACATTATCAAATGTCCCCCAAAGGAAAAAGATCATCCCAGGTGAGAACCACGGGCTTAGTAATAGTTGACTTTATAATAGTATGTCAAAAATCAATGGTCAAAGTAAAAAACCTGTGGAGAATTTTTCAAACTTTGGGAACAGCTTCAAGAATCCTAATATGGTTGCTATGAAAACTCTCTATCTAATGCAGGGTGCTCCCATGCCTGCATTTCTCTCATCAGCAGTCAGTCCACAATAATTATGCCTTAATCTTGTACAGATGATTTGACAAGCATTTATTAGTTACTTCAATCCCATCTGGTCAGTTTCAAAGAAATCAAACCTCTTCCCAAGAGCTAGTCCCAGGATACTACTACCACTAAGTTAATTATCTGCAACACTACAATGTTACTGAACAATAGAAAGGAGGTTTAATTACATGTGAACGAATTAATTGAACTTTTTGACTGAGTCATTTGATGTTAAATTTTAATAGGTGCGATGATTAGCATGTCCAAGATTGAAGAGAAAATGGATGCGTAATCATTTCTAGCTGCTGTACTCACAGATAAGGAAATACAATGTTTATTCATAAGTATAAGTTTCTTTGTGTTTCTCCTGAAAAAAATCCTGATGGTTAAATAATTAAATGTAGAATACCTTAATTATGCTTTCCAAATTAAAAAATGTACTATTAATTGATGTTAATGCTTAAAAAGCATTAAAAAACACATTAAAATTTCTCAAACTATTTTGAGAAATTGCATGAGACAGTAATAAAGTAATTGACTTAATAGATAATAGAAAACATCCCATTCTACATAGAAAATAACTCAATGAAAAGTCAAATTTTGGTACTAAATGCTTAGGATATGTATGAGTTCCTAAAGTTCAAAAAATTTATTTCCAAAATGGTTCTGCCAGTTAATTCTGAGGATCAAATATAATAAAAAAATAAAAATAACTTTTAAAAAGAATAAGAAGCATTATTCCAATGTTGTTGTTTTTAAGAGTCATCAAGTCAGTTCTGACTCATAGCGACCCTGCACAAGGTTTTGAGGATTTTTTCATTATTTGCTGAAGAAGAAAGCCTCATTTTTCTCCTATTGGTGGGTTTGAACTATCAACTCTGTGTTTATCATAGTCCAGTGCTTATCATAATGAATTGGACAAATAAATGCAATTAACATTACCTTATGAGAATTATCAATATTAGCTAAGGCAATGAAAGAGTAGTATTTCATTGATTTCACTTTGACTAAACAAAGACAGCTCAATTTTAATTTACTTTATGCACTTGAAAAAAAATGAAATTTTAAATTGATAAATTATAATACAGCAATACAACAATAATGACACTAAAACTGAAACTGTTCAGATTTTCTGAATACTTACATTACTTGCAAACTTTCTGCTGTTAAATTATTCCACATGATCTCATCTGCCTGGAGAACTTCATTTTCTTCTAATAAGGAAGTATCAAACTCAATATCTTGTTCTTTAGCAGCCGTTGTTCTAGTAAAGCATAATTTTAATAAATATGACTACATTATCATAAAATTTGCTTGGTACACATCAAACTCCAGCTTTCAAAGATCTACTCAGGTAACCTGAATCTTACTTTTCTCATTTGTAGAAACCAGATATTAACCATTTCATTTTTGTCACAATTGTAATGATTTTGAAGTAAGATGATTCATGTATGGAAAAGCTATTGGTATAGAATAAAAATGAAAGCACATATAAAGTAATGGTATTATTACTATATAAATGCTAAAAATAAAATAACTTTTTAGACTGATTACAAATTTATGGCTGATTATAGATTTACAATGATACAGTAACTAAAAAATTTTGTCATTAAATGAATTAAATAATTATCAACAATGAGAAAGGACTTAGAAAATAGTTAAAAGCAGATAATCTAAAATATTTCAATTTGATTAAATATTATAACATAGGAAAATATAATACTGATGCTGCTATTAAGTGCCACAGAGTTGGTTTGAATCATAGTGACCCTGTGCTGGGTTTCCATGGCTTTAAATCTTTTGCAGCACCAGAAAGCCTCATCATTCTCCTGTGGAGCACCTGGTGGACTCAAACAATATTTTAAAGATAATATTATTAAATATTGAAAAAAATAAGTAAAATATCATACCTGTGAACATCTATGAAATTATTATATTCTGTGCTAGGATCTATCTGTTCAACAGATAATTGAATCTCTTTATGGACATTCACTATTTCCTCTGTAACGAGACTGGTTATCTGGCTGTATTCATCAAATATACCTTTTCTGGAAAACAATAAATAAGTAAACTTTTATAACATTTATACTTTTGTCTAGGGAATCATAAGCCTAAAAGTAATTAGATAAATAAGCATATTATAACACTGATATTTACAGCTGTCATTTCAAACATCACCTTATTTTATGCACATAGATGTTGAACATGAGGAGATCATACAAATGTACAAATTAACAACTGACATTTGTATAATAGTTGCAAATGATCAAGAAAAAAATATTACTTTTTCCAACATGTATTGGATATGCCTAAAACGTAAGGTCACTTTCCATTTTGAAACATTCTCGTAGTAATTTTAGATTCCATACAATACAACTCTTGACCAATCCCTATCTCTTTAATTTTTACTTCCTCACGCACTCTACCCTTTTGAGTCTTCTCTTCCACCTAGGCCATTGCTCTCATCTGTTTGTTAGCATTTAGAGTTCACCTGATTCTGTGCCATCACAAACATATAAATACCTGTTCTTAACCTGGAGTCAGTAGCAAAAATGACACTGAAATTATTACCCTGATATAACAAATGAAAAAGGAAATACTATTTTGTTGCCAGGACCAGATTCCAAGCTAAGAAAGCTATCATGTCACTAAGCATTAGTGGCTTTCACACCAAGTGTGAACAAGCTTGTATTGCCCAAATACAAGCCCAAATAAATATTAGGCAAAGTTTGTTTTTCATTGCTGGAACCTTAAAAAATCTCCCATAATATGAATTATTTAATTTTAAACATCAAAATACTATTTTGGGAAAAATGAATAATAGATTTCAAGTATTACAGAAAATGACAGTTTAGAATGCTTACAGAAATCACCTGAAAGGCACATTTTAAAGAAAAGAGGAGCCAGACCAATTTAATGCCGTTTTACTAAATATCCCAAGTGTTATACTTGAAAGTAATAAATGTTATCATTGTAAATCAGCCTTTTAAAGATAGTATCTTCAAAGAAACATATCAACTGGTTATGGACAAGAGGATCATTAACGTATACCTCTAAGACAAATGGAAGCCATGGGGAGTGAAGGGCAAACAAGTCTTCTAATATCCTGTGAGTGAGTACTTGTGGCATGGAATTAAATTTCTATGATACTTCCTATTTGGATTTTTTTAAATGCCAGATCTTAAGCAACTAATTAGAAAGTAAAGAAAATATGCTCTGGGAAATTATCACATATTTTTAAAGAGGTTCTGGTGATGAAGGAAACATTATTAGAACTGAATGTTACTTAAGATTCACATAAATTAAGATTGAGAAAAAACTGATTCATCAAATGAGAGTAGAAAAGGAAATACTTGTATATCAATGTAAAATTTATGTTGTTGTTAAGTGCTGACGAATGGGTTCCAACTCACAGCAATCCAGTATAGAGTTTGCAAGGAGGGACTGGTGAGTTTGAAATGGACACCGTGTGGTTCAAACCAATCTTGCAGTTCAGTGCTTTATTGCACAATGCCACACCAAGACTCCTATGTAATTTATATACTCTATAATTTATAGTAAAGATAAGTAACTTAATTTATAAACTAAATATTTTAAGGTGAAATCTCTATTTTACCTGTTGTTATTCTAACTCATAGTGACCCTGTATAGGGTTTCTGAGAGGTGGCTGTTGATTTTGAACCAATAACCTTGAGATCCAGAGCTTATACTATGATGTCAAACCCTTTAAAATTTACATATTGAAGTATATAAAAGCTCCTTGACTCAATCTTCATATTGGGGAAAAGGGTTATCACCTAAAATTTAGTCTTATCTATACAGCTGGACAATAAATAAAGAAGATCATAAAAGAACTGTAGCAACCGAGCTATGGTTTTGGCAGAGAATATTGAAAGTACCATGGAATGTCAAAAGAACAAATAGATTTGTTATGGATAAAATTTAGCCAGAGGGCTCCTTGTAAACCAGGATGGGCGAACTTCGTCTCTCATACTTTTGACATATTATCAGAAGGCAGCAGTCACAGGAGAAGGATGTAATGTTTGGTAAAGTGGAGGGTCAGAGAAAAAGAGGAAGTCCCCAACTAGATGGATTGGCACAGTGGCAGCAGCAATGGGCTCAGGCATATCAAGGATTGTGAGGTTGGCAAAGGACTTTCTGCTTCCTTCTGTTGTGCACTGGGTCCCTATGAGTCCGTACCAACTTGATGGCAGCCAACAACAACAATAATACATAAGCATGGGCTCCTGTTCTGGTGATACAGGATCAGCACTGGACTGTGAACCACCAGGTTAATCGTTAAAACCCACCAGCTGCTCCTTGGAAACACTAAACAGGGTCACTGTGAATGGAACTGAGTTGACAGCAGTTAACAACATAAATAAACATAAGCATAGCTGTCAGGTGGGTCGTGGCTGAAAAGTAGGGAACACCAAAAAGATGTTTACTAATGCATTATTAACATTGCAAGAGTGGGTCAAAGACAATGTGGTTCATAACAATCTACACTGCAAAGAATGAGTGTTCCAGAAAACTAAACTATGTTTCTGAGGAACTGGTACATAGACTAAGAGGCAGTTCTTAGAACAGAACAAGAAGATACTTAGTATCACAAAGTTAGGAAAGATATGCTGGAAGCAAAGAAAACTTGAAATACTAATTGATGAAGATCAAAGACCACAGCCTACAGGATGGATTGCACCTCAATTTAAAGAAAATAAAAATCCTCACCACTGGACCAATAAGAAGAGCTACCTCCTCAAAGTAGAGTTGACCATGATGAGTTGAATGAAATAAACCCCATGAGAATAAAGCCCATGGACCTTCATTTGCTGATGGGGCACAACTCAAAATGAAGAGAAACCGCTGTAAAACTCCATTAATAAATGGAACATGGAATGTATGAATTATGGATCTAGGGAAATTGAAAATTGTCAAAAATGAAATGGAACACATAAACATTGATACCTTAGGCATTAATTAGCTGAAATGGACTGGTACTGGCCATTTTGAATCAGATAACTACATGGTTTACTATGCCAGGAATGACAAATTGAAGAGAAATGGTGTTGCATTCACTGTCAAAAAGAACATATCCAGATTAGTCATGAGGTACAACGCTGTCTGTGATACGATAATAACGATGCACCTACAAGGAAGGGGAGTTAATACCACAATTATTCAAATTAATGCACCAACCAGTAAAGTCAGTGAGCATGAAATAGAATAATTCTGCCAACTTCTTCAATCTGAAATTGATCAAAGATGCAATCAAGATATTGCAATCAAATATGCATAAATATTGCATATTGATCATTACTGGTGATTGAAATGCAAAGGTTGGGAGCAAAGAGAAAAGATCAGTAGTTTGAAAATATGGCCTTGGTGATAGAAATGATGCTGGAGATCCCATGATAGAATTCTGCAAAATCAAAGATTTGTTCATTTCAAATACATTCTTTAGACAGCATAACAGATGATTATATACATAGATCTCACCAGATGGAATACAAAGAAATCAAATTGACTACACCTGTGGAAAGAGACAATGGAAAAGCTCTATGACATCAGGCAAAACAAGGCCAGGGGCAGATTGTAGAACAACCAATTGCTCATATGCAAATTCAAACTGAAGCTGAAGAAAATGAAAACAAGTCTACGAAGCCAAAATATGACCTTGAATATATCCCACCTGAATTTAAAGACAATCTAAAGAACAGATTTGATGCATTAAACACTAAAGACTGAAGACCAGAAGAGTTGTGGGATGACATCAAGAACATCATACAAGAAGAAAGCAAAAAGTCATTAAGACAAGAAAGAAGGAAAAG
>NW_006408707.1:534400-560908 GCF_000296735.1 Chrysochloris asiatica
CTTCATTTTGCTAGAATCTACCATCAACACTCATGGAAGCAAAAGTCAAGAAATCAAACTACTTATTGCATTATGCAAATCTGCTACACAAGACCTCTTTTCATGTGTTAAAGAGCAAAAATATCACTTTGAGGACTAAGGTGTGCCTGACTCAAGTCAATGTATTTTCAATCACTTCATATGCATGTGAACCTTTGACAGTGAATAAGGAAGACTTAATGCATTGAAATGTGGTATTGGCAAAGTATATTCAAAGTATCATGGACTGATAGAAAAACAAATCTGTCTTGGAGGACGTACAGCCAGAATGATCCTTAGAAGCTCAGGATAGGGAGACTTTGTCTCTTACACTTTGGACATGTTTTAAGGAGGTTCCAATCCCTGGATAAGGACATTGTACTTGGTAAAGTCCAGCCAAAAAAAAAAAAAGGAAAGCCCCCCTTCCCCCACTGTCCCCCAACCCTGCAGTGAGATGAACTAACATAATGGCAGTAACAAGGAGTTCAAACCTAACAATTGTGAGGATGGCACAGGACCAGGCAGGGTTTCATTCTGTTGGGCAGAGTCAGAACCAACTGGAAAACACCTGAAAACAACAACATACATGATATACAAGGGGGCTTCAAAAAGTTTGTGGGAAAATTCCATTATCTTTCAATTCCATTTTTCCATGAATTTTTTGAAGTCCCTTCATATAAGTTTATGTTTTTACATACAGAAAAGCAAATGACAGATAAGCAGAGACTGAAACGGACCAAATACAAATTTTATCTAACTTCAGAGGTTCTCAGAGTCATTAGCATCAAAGAAATATTGGGGAACTTTCTGATCTGAAATGTTTGTATATAAATGGAATAATATTATGCAAGGATAGCTAGCCATACTAAATCTGGTACAGCACCAGCAAGACCTTTCAGGATGCAAATTTATCAATGTTGTAGTTGTTATGTGCCATGGAGTTGGTTCCGACTCATAGCAACCCTGTACAGGGTTTGAGGCTGTAAGTCTTTACGGGAGCAGAAAGTCTCATCTTTCTCCCGCGGAACAGCTGGTAGTTTCAAACTGATGACCTTGCGGTTCGCAGCCTGATTCATAACCACTATACTACCAGAGCTCCTTAAATTTATCAATAGGAAACCATTTATTAATAGGATTAACTAATACCAGGGTAACAGGTGATCAAGTATTAGATTTTTTATAAAGCCTTTTCTCTTTAATAATCATTAAAATAGAAGATGCATTTTGTAGCATAACTTGAAAAGTTTCACAGAAATGAATATTTCTAATACAATAAAAAGCTCTAACATTATATTATACAACAGTGTGGTCCTGTAGGATAAGCACTGAACTGTGAACCACAAGGTCGGTAGTTCAAACCAACCAGCCATTCTTCGAAAATCCTATACAGGGTCTCTATGAGTCAGAACTGACTCAACGACTAAACAAGACTACTCAGAAGTCAGGACTGGTTCAGTGATTAAAGTGCCTGACTGCTTATCAAAAAATCAGTGGTTCAAACCCACCAGTTACGCCACAGAAGAGAGATACAGCAGTCTCTTTCTGTAAAGATTAAATCTTCCTCACCCACCCCTCCCCTCCAAAAAAGTTGCCATCCAGCTAATTTCAAGTCATTGTTGTTGTTGTTAAGTACCGTGGAGTCAGTTCTGACTCATAGTAACCCTGCACAAGGTTTCCAAGGCTGCAAATCTTTATGGGAGCAGAATGCCTCATCTTTCTCCAGTGGAACCTCTGATAGTTTCGAACTGCTGACCTTGTGGTTGGGAGCCCGACTCGTAACCACTAGGATACCAGAGTTCCTTAATTTCAAGTCATAGTGACCCTATAAGTCAGAGTAGAAATGTCCTGTAGTGTTTCTAATGTTGGACTTGTTATGGAAACAAATGCCACATCTTTCTCCCATGGTGTGGTTGATGATTCAAACTACAGCTCTTTCAGTTAACAGCCCAGTGCTTAACCACTATGCCACCAGGACTCCTCTGTGAAGACTGCAGCCTTGGAAACCCCATGGGACAGTTATAGTCTGTCCTATATAGGGTCACTATGAGTTGGAATCTACCCAACGGGCACGGATTTGGCTTGGTTTCCTCAGTGGTATGGTAGAGCATGGTAGCTAAAGTACGATATTTAACTACTGTCTACCTGTAGGAAACGAAAAAGTCCTCATGACTTTATTAGTAAATCTGTAAATTAGAATCTAAATATAGGATTACATAATATATATAATAAATTATACTTGCCATTCATTCGTTATAAGAAGAGCACTGGTGGTAAACTAATTTAGTGCTGACCTAAGATCAGCTGCTCTCTAGGAGAAAGATGTAGCAGTCTGCTTCTAGAAAGATTTACAGGTATGGAAACTATGGGATAGTTCTACTTTGTCATAATTATTAAGAGAAATAAACTAGGAAGTGGGAAAAGAACTATCTATACCAATAAGAATCAATTATTACTTGTGTTATTGAGTATTTTCAAAACACTGCAGTCACAAAGATACTCTCATTGATAAGTGGCTCAAAAGTGTTATAGATAACATGTCTGATGGATCAATAATTAATTAAAATCAAATATATTCAAATAATTAAGTGTTCACATAAAGAAGCCAACATAAAACCATTAGGATGTAAAATAGCTTCATATCAATCAGGTTTCCCAGTTTAAGAATATACAAAGAGGAACATGAAACAGCATAATTTATATATGTTATATAAAAATCATCCTTATTGCATAATAAAAAAATAATAATACATTAAATAGAGTAAGGGAGAAGCATAAAACCAACCCCATTGCTATCAAGTCTATTTCAACTCATAGTGATCCTGGAGGACAGAGTAGAATTCCTCCACAGAGTCTCCAAAGCTGTAAATCTTTACAGAGCCAGTCTGCCTCATCTTTCTCTCACGGAGCACTTGGTGAGTTCAAATGACCAGCTTTCAGTCAGCAGTGCTCCTGGGATAAACATAGGAACTTTAAAGTACCTACAGTGTTAAAATAAATGCTACTAATAGTCTATTTCTCCAGGTTTCCTGCTGTAGCATATTAACACTTGGTAAAAGTCATCATTATTGCTCTTAAGTGCCACTGTTGCTGCCACTATCAAAATCCATCTCATTGGCAGTCTTCCTAATTTTGCTGACCCTCTACCTTACCAAACATAATGTTCTTCTCTAGGAATTGATCCTTCCTGACAACATGTCCAAAATACAAGAGATAAAGTCTCACCATCCGTGCTTCTAAGGAGTGTTCTAAATGTACTACTTCCAAGACAGATTTGTTGTTCTGGTAGTCCATGCTACTTTCAATACTCCTAACACCATAATTTAAATGCATTGATTCTTCTGCAGTCTTCCTTATTCATTGTCCAACATCTTTGCTTCTTAACACTTTAAAGAGGTCTTTGGCAGCAGATTTGTCTAATGTAGTAAGTCATTTGATTTCTTGATTACTGCTTCCATAAACGTTGATTTTGAATCCAAGCAAAATGAGGCTTTTGAAAACGTCAATCTTTTTTTTCAATTTATCATAATGTTATTTATTGGTCCAGTTCTGAGGATTTTTATTTTCTTTACACTGAGATACAATCTTTATGGAAGGCTGTAACTTTTGAGCTTCTTCAATAAGTATTTCAAGTCCTCTTCATTTCCGGCAAGCAAGGTTTTTTCAACTCCATATCGCAGATTTTGTCCTTCTATAATTCTGATGTCTTGTTCTTCATATAATTTATCTTCTTGGACTATTTACTCAGCATGCAGATAGAATAAGTGTGGTAAAAGTATATTACCCTGACACATGCACTTCATTATTTTCAACCATTCAGCATTCCTTTGTTCTAGTTGAACAACTGTCTCTTGGCCCATGGACAGGTTCTTCTTAAGCACAATTAAGCATTCTGTTAGTCTCATTCTTTACAATGTTATCCACAGTTTTTTATAATCTACAGAGCTGAATGACTTTGCATAGTCTATAAAGCACAAGTAAACTTTTCACCTCTATCAGCAGCATGCAAATGTCTTTTTCATCACCTTCACCCATCTGGGAAATATTGTTTTTAAGGTTTATAATTTTTTAGTTGATAATGTACTTTTGTTTTTATATTTTGAATGTTTGATTCCTAGTAAGATAAATATTTTTCATATATTCATTATTTGTAGTTCTAATATGCATTGTTTAAAATTTACATTGATCAATTGATAATTGATTTTGATAATTTTATTAATGCTTTGTAAGAACTCTCCTTTATTTTAAAAAGTATTTTTTTCTTAAATATGTTGTATTTTTTTCTTATGCCTGTCTTTTAAATTCTATCTATGTGTTCTTAAAAGTAGAGGAAATACCATTTAATGTTTTACAGTCTATTAACATTTTCCCTTATGATTTTCATATTCTGTGTTCATGATTAGAGAATCCTTACCTAAGATAATAATACATGTGTCTGTTACTTTATATTTAAATTAAATTTAAATTTAATATAAACAAATAAATAAAGCACAAGTGAACATCTTTCTGGAATTCTCTGTTTTCATCCAAAATCAACTGTTGTCCACAATATCTTCTCCTCCCACGTCCTCTTTTGAATCTGGCTTAAATTTCTGTTGCTCCCTTGTCGACATACAGTTGCAACCATTTTTAAATTATCCTCAACAAAATTTTGCTTGCATATGATATCAACAACAGTGTTCAATTATTTCTACATTCTGTTGGGTCACCTTTCTTTGAAATGGGCATAAACACAGATTTTTTTCCAAATGGTTGGTCAGGTAGCTGTCTTGCAAATTTCTTGGCATAGATGAGTGAGAGCCTCCAGTACTGCATCAGTTTATGGATAGATTGCAATTTATATTCCATCATTTCCTGGAACCTTGTTTTTAGTCAATGCCTTCCTTAAGTGCAGCTTGGACTTCTTCCATCAATACCATGGGCTCTTAATCATATGCTACCTCTTGAAATGGTTTAACATCAACCAATTCTTTTTGATACAGTAACTCTGTGTATTCCTTCCATCTAAAAGTTATTAGCGTTGATAATTCTAAACATTTATAGTAAATGACGACAAAGAAATTGCTACTTATAAAAGGGGAATCCTCTGGCCTACCTGATGGCTTTTAAAGGTACCAGGCTACAAAGGAACCATAAAAACCCTACCCATCCTTCCCTAACATCTCATATGTGTATACCATCCTAATACATATATGCACATTCCTCCATGGAACACCTAGAAGGCAAACCATATTCAGTGGAGATACAGCTCTACCAAGGACAGTCTGAAAAACTCAATCTGAAACTTTTATACTAGTTTTAATAAATCAAGAAACATGTCTGAAAAGTACCTAGAAGAATGATGAAGTTCATTTTCACTGATCTGAATTTTATCATTCTTCTAGGGACCTTTCAGACCATCCTTGGTATATTTATATCTTACTGAAATCTATCTATGCAGCCAATTTCATTCTGAATAATTTACTTCTGTAACTCAATATATACTATTCCTTAAAATGACTTTAAAATTTAATCATAAAAGTCAACAAAATAAAGGATTATATATTACTACTTATCTTCCATAAATTCAAAATAAAAACATGTAAAAAATAAAATTTGACCAGATCATTAATATCAAAAATATCCTGAAATTGGTAGTAGCTATAATAAATATGAGTAGATATTTTCCTTTCCAAAAAAAAAAAAGGATTTCATTTTGAAAACCTCCATTAAACAATTGGCTTAAATAAAATGCATTATTAAGATTAATTATCCCTATTTCTTTGTACTTTTCCAATACAACTATTTTAAAAAATCTATCACTGTCAAATCAGTTCCAACTCAAAACAACCATATATGACAGAGTAGACTAAACCCATAGAGTTTCAGAGGCTGTAAACTTGATGGAAGCAGACTGCCACATCTTCTCCCAGAACGGATGGCTCAAATCACCAGGCTTTCAGTGAGCAGTCAAGCACTTAACCACTGCACCACCAGGACTCCTTGTTATTGTTGCTGTTAAGTGCATTCAAGTCAGTTCTGACTCACAGCAAACCTGTAGGGTTCCTGAGGATCGGCTGGTGGATTTGAACAGCCAATCTTGTGGTTACTAGTTCAATGTTCATCCTACAGTGCCACACCAGGACTATTCAGAGCTCCTTATTAAATTATTATAAAATTTTTAATTATGTTATGTGGTCCATAAAATATGGGTATTCTAAATAATCTACACTGTTGTTATATTTACACTATACTTTTGAATCATATTTGAAGAAGTAAAAGCACTGTCACAAATCACAAAGTTTTTACTGGTTCCAAACAAAAACAAACTTTCAGTTTAAAAGTTAGAGAGTTAAGTCTATTCTTACATGTTTTTTCCTTATATTTGATCATGTATTTATAATACATATAATTACATGAATGACAAAGCATATTTTCATAAAAATAGATAAAGCAGAAAAAAAATTCTTGAAAGTCAAGGGCTGGTGTTTAAATTTAAAAGTTTAATAGAAATCTTTCTATTGAACAACTCTCTTCTGGAAAGCAAGCTGGGTTGATCAGAACACCTCACTCCAAGTCCCAGATCTGTCACCTCTTAACTTTGTGATCTTGGACTAGTCCTTCCATGTTTGTACCAGAAATAAGCTAGATAATAATAACCTGCTCTTCCTAATTCCTCAGGATTTACTATTCCTAATTCCTTACTTGGATTTGTTCATAATGAGCAAATGTAAATGAAAGAGTTTCATAAAGTAGAAAACATTGTATAAATGGAAGGTTTCGTTTGTTTGTTTTAGAAATTGACATTTTAATTTTAATAGTTATTTTGGCACCTGCATACTATTCATTTTCAAGCTTCCTCTTAAATCATAACCTGAAAAATGCTCATAATCGTCTTTAAAGTTCATTTACTGCCATATTTCAGAATATTCTAAACATAGGAGCTCAGTTGCTAAACTTACATAATTAAAGATAAATTAACTAGATAATAAGAATCTGTACTTACAGCCCCAAGTTCCTTCTCTCCTAATTCACTGTGTATTTGTGAATTTTATACCCAACTGGGAGTTAATCAACCATATCTTTCTTTTTCACTCCTGCCACATTTCCTTTCACTCTTCCCTATCTTAGTCCTAGCCTGCAGCAATTCTTACACTGAAGAATCCTCTAAACTTCCTTTTCAGTGGCAGAAAAGTTCTTTAGAAAACACTGAAAATGATGAAGTCCACCTAAATATGGCTTAATTTTTTTTCTGTCTTCTTATATAGATGACTGTGATAAATATGCTTGCATTGATTTTGTGATCCAACGAGACTGTTGGCTCTTGAAGGCAAAACCTGGCCTGCTCTCTCTATATCCCAAAGAAACAAGGCAGTGTGTTCTGCATATAGTCAAACTTCAATGATTATCTGTTGATTTTAATCTCATACAAGAAAAACAAAATACAATGCTGGAAAATGAACCTTCAAACAAAGTATTTACTTGGCAATGTCTGAAGTGTTTAAAATTTAACTGTACAATTCTTGCAAGCAGATAATTCTTAACATTTGTTAGCTAATGATTTTTTTTTTTTTCCACTTAAATGTCCAGCAACCTGGAGCAAAACAAAAATTAAAGAACTGCCTTCTTAAGTTTCTCTAGGAGGTTTCGAAGATGAGCACAAACTAAGAGGATACCAGAGTGAAAATCAAGAATCACGGTAAGACAGGTCTGGAATGCCTGTTGGGTTGTCAATAACAAAACTTATGAAATACAAACAACTTTTATGCAAAACCTTAAACAGAACAGAAAACAATGTTGAAATCATTTTATTAAAAAATAGAAAATTTATCTTACAATGCTTTTATCATTTCTTCCTGCATCTTTTGTAAGGAGTCCAGGAGCAGAGGAAGTGTGGTGTCATAATACTGATTCTGATGAAGCTTTGCCCCTTTCAATGCCAATACATATTGATTATGCAAAATATGAAGCTTCATTGTAGCCTTGTCATAACGTTCCTTGGCCTTTTCAATTTCCTTCCCTAAAAAATTTGAAGAAAGAAAAGAGATAAGAAAAAAAAAATTTTCACAATGTGGGTTACCACTATCTTATAATTACTTCATATATTTCATAAATAATCAACAGAGAGTTGAACATATACTATGTGATCAACTCTATGAAAAGTAATGGTGATTTGCCAGTAATTCAATACTAAGAAGGGGCTAAGATAAAGGAATCATGGAGTACAATTCTGATGTAGTGAATTATATCGTATGCCTCTTCTAGTCTCATCTTTGTGGTGGTGGTTATGTGCGTGGAGTCGGTTCTGACTCATAGTACAGGATTTCCGAGGCTGTAAATCTTTATGAGAGCAGAAAGCCTCATCTTTCTTCCATGGAACAGCTGGTAGTTTCAAACTGCCGACCTTGAGGTTAACAGCCCGATCTGTAACCGCCACACTACCAGAGTTCCTTCTTATCTTTGTAACTCCCACCAAACAACTCTTTTCCTGATAAGAAGGTGGGAGGAAATACTGATTGGATGACATGATTCAGCTGTGGATGATAAAAGAGTTAATTATAATTGTAAAAACCTGAAACTCTAGGGTGGTTTTAAAATAAGCCATATCAGAAGGAGGAGGCGGGGGGTCTCAATACCATCAAAGAAGAGTCAGGAATGGAGCACATCCTTTGGACCCCAAGAACCCTATACATTGGATCTCCTCAGCACAGGGACAGAAAGTTGTGATACCAGAGGAGGAGCAGCAGCAGCAGAACCAACAACCAGTGCACAAAACAGAGCAGTGGACTTCCCAGCACACAGCGCAAGTACAGCTGACTGACTTTGGGCTTGTCTGCAGAGTAGAGCATTGAAATGAAGGAGATTTGTTGATCCACAGAGCTAGAACTGAGTGCTCTCGGACTCAGGCTTAGGACACAGTGTGTCCTGTGGGCATTCAGCAGCAGCTAACTGTAACAACTATGCCCTGAGCATTTTCTCATCTTGTTAACATCCCTAATAAACCTCATACCTGTTAGGATTATTAAACTCAATAGAAAAGGGAAGAGTGGTTGGCGCTTCATAGTTTTATAACACTAAATGGTAAATATAAGTTAATGTACAGTAAAAACAAATTGACATATAAGGTCATTCTCATCTTCAAGGAAATTATACCAAGTTCAAACAACAGTGAACATGTAAAACCATGAAAACAAAAAAGTTAAATAATGTAAAGTTTTGAGATCTGTGTTGGAGATGTCAATAAAGACAATACAGAATATTCAGCGGCAACATCATGAAGAAAAGAGACCTTAAAAATTGGGGCACTTATTCTGAGACACATGAAGTACGCCAAGGGCAGAAACGAACACAAACCTTTCCAATAGACTGGTATGTCCTACTACCAACAAATCCTATTGTTTCCAAAGACATTTACTATCATTTACTGCTCCTACAGAACTGTATACAAATATTTTATACACTATAATTCTTTAACCATAGTCTACTAGCTAATTCTGCATATGGTGGTAATGCTGTGCTATGGAGTCGGTTCTGACTCATAGTGATCCTGTATAGGGTTGCCGAGGCTGTAAACCTTTATGGGAGCAGAACACCTCATCTTTCTCCCCTGGAACCACTGGTAGTTTCGAACTGCTGACCTTGAGGCTGGCATCCCAACTCATAACCACTATGCTACCAGAGGTATTAATAACTGTCCAAGTTGCTCCAAAAATGTTGCCCTAAATTATCTATGTACAAAGTCACAGATTTGTTAACTTAATCTTTCTAATCCTTCTCAGTGTTGAAGTTCTGGAAGTTAGCCTCACAGTGGTAACCTGGAAGGAGGTGAGTAATTATATTAATTTAGGTCTGACAAAGGGATCGGAAAAAGAAAAACCTTATCCACAAAAGAAGTGGTTTTTTCCCATAATCTATAGGTTGATACTGTAACGTCAGCAGCTCTAATATACCAACCACTCCGCAGGACAAAGATGAGGCTTTCTGCTCCCATAAAAATTTATAGTCTCAAAACCGACTCAACAGCACACAACTACCATCACTACCACCAAAGAATAATATATTTTAAATCATGACCCAATACATAATCATACAAATATTTAAATATGTAACTGACATAATAATATGCAATCAGGATGCATTAATTCTTCATAATAAGCCCCTGTGATTGTCCTGTGTCCTTGGAGAAAATCTATGAAGATTACCCCTTTGGAATCCCAAAACATAATTGCCATAACTTCTGAGCTAACATCTCTGCCTTTAATTTAACCTACCCAGCAGATATGCTTGGATATCACTGTTTTGACTGGAAATTTTTGTTTTTAAGGCACCCTTAAAAAGTCCTGGTGTGGGTGGCACTGTGGATTAATGCATTGGACTGCGAAGTCAGTTTGAACCGCTAGGTTGGTAGTTCAAGCTCACCAACTGCTCCTCAGAAACCCTAGACAGGGTATCAATGGGTTGGAACCAACTCGATGGCACTTAACAGCTAAAACAAAGAGACTAATATGAGTGTATTATTGTCTAGGCCATCCAATGATCACAAAGACGTGTTTAAACACATTTTGTTTGAAATAAACCTGTTCATGTCTGTATTCCAATCTATGTAGTACTAATTTTTTGCTTGGCCTTGTATTGTCCGTTCAAAGGTATAACTGGTAAATTCAGTGAATCCCATGTTTTGTATAGCTTTAAACAATATCTTTAGATGTAGTCTATTATTCCTAACTAATTCCTTAGGGTTTTTTGTTGTATTTTTTAAATTTTTTAATAAAACTTCAGGAGTCAAGTGTTCCACATAAACATTTTCATGGAGACATTTAAAATACCCATCTGTCCCCCTATTTACACAGATTTTTAAAAACTGCACACTACCCATCTGTCTTTCTAGCTGGTGAAGAATGATTCACTAAATACACAAGGCTTAACTTACTAATATTTTATAACCTACATTAAGATTAGGAAATTATGGATTTTCCCAGAAATATTTTCTCTTTATGATACAGTGGATGTCAAAGAAGTTGAAAACTATTATAATCAAAATCTACTTATAAAAAATTTACTAATGACCATTAACACTTTAGAAAAATGTTAAGTGACTTTGAAAAAACCAAGGCAGAATACAGTATATTAAAATAATTTATAGTGACAATATTTTTTTTTTTTTAAAGAGAAAAAAAAATGCAACCATGAAGACATGGGATGAGTTTGGCCATGTTCCATAGACCCCCCAATGACCTGGAGATGAGAGAAAGAGGAGGAAAGGCTGGCTGGTTTGAAGTTCAGGGAACATGTGAACTCCCAAACCCAAGGAACCTGATCTAACCACTGGGGGCTAGAGTTAAGAGTGAAGTGGCCAGCTGATCTGAAGTGGGGGGGAACACATGGGAGAATTATAAAACTTGCAGATAGTACCCATGTGACCTAGCTTGGATGGCTCGCTGACCAGAACACTATCAAATGAAGATATAGAAGTCTGATACAGGGAACAAGCATAAATTGCTACAATTTGATGAACTGGACCTTTGCTTATGGATGAAGTTGCCTAAAATTCCAACCACAAGGGAAGGATTCTCAAACCAAGGATCAAGCTTGCCTCCTCAGTACATTGGGTTGATAGGGATACACAACTTAAAACTTCCACTATCAAAAATGGGGACTAACTATAAAGGCACGAAAATGCCTGGCTTACAAGCTTTCATGCGGGGGCTTAATGTCAGATAAGGGGAGTAAGGTAGAATCCCCACAGAATAGTTTTCCTCTTGTCCAGATGGGTCTGGTGATGATGGGGATAGGATTTTATGATTAAATTGTGAGTAACTGTTATCACAACTGTGATTGTCACAACTGTAAATGTAGAAGAGGTGTTAACTAAAAGGGGTGAGTAGTTAATCTGTCATTTCAGAGGTAAGCACTTAATCCTTCATTTTAGGAACAGAGGACCCTAGGACCATCAAGATGGAAGAGCATGAGAGGAGCCAGGGACCCTAACCAGAAAAGCAGCAGCAACAACATGGACTATAGGCCCATGGACTGAGAAAGGCAGTGTGCCTTTCAAAATGTAAAATGTGCTCTTTGAACATTTAAATGAATATATAGTTTCAATGTGGAATGTGTACAGTAAAAAAAAAGAAAAAAAATTAACGGTAATAAAGGTAAATACTGTTAGCTGATGGTGCACGGTGGGGATTGTAATCATTGCAATGGTTTGATGAATATAAAACTAATGATCTGCTCTATAAACCTTCACAATAAAATTCACAATATAAGCTTTAATTTAAAAAAAAAGATAATGGGGAAAGAAAACTTGAGATTTAAACTGAATTTCAGGGTATGTCTACTTTTTGGGTTTGTTTTGTTTTATTTCAACTGTACCTCATGTATTTGGATGCAGGGTGTGCTTCTATGCAGCTATCTATCTACATACCTATCTATCTCAATCTCTTTCCATTGTTTCCTCCCTTCTAAATATGAACAAAGAGCTTCAAACACGTCTTCAGTTACCATGATTTAGGAAGAGATTCTATGGTAGGTATAGTTTTCCTGTTTTGTTTGAATAAATATTTGTGGTACAATAGAGACTGTAATACTTGGTGTGGCGCTGTAGGACAAGCACTGGACTGCGAACCACAAGATTAGCAGTTCAAGCCCATCAGCCTCTCCTCACAACTCTACACAAGGTCGCTATATGAGTCAGAACTGACTTGATGACACTTAACAACAATAACAACAGAGACTACGTAAGTAAATCCCAGAAATGGTAATGCCATGTGAAAACCAAAGCTGCAATTCCAACTTTAAAAACTCCTTTAATTAATAAGATTCTTATTAATTAAATTAACCATAATTAATTAACCATAGCTTTTTGGTTCAGAATACCTTCAAACAGGTGTAATATTTTTCTTAGCTTTTAAATAACTACATTTGAGCTTAAAATTAATTTGAAGTATACAGAATGACTAAATTTTTACTGACAGACACAGAATTGTATCTCTGTTGCAGTATGCTTCGTTTAATGACAAGAAGCATTGAAGCAGGGCATCAAACTGGTCTACATGTCAATTACCAGGGAGGAAAACATACAATTTTTCATCCTTTCTATAATGAAATTCACAAAGAGATTGAATTATAAATCTTTTGCCACCACTTGTTGACAAATCTGTTTAATGTTTGTAATAACAGAGCGTACACACATGTCATGCCATAAACAATGTTACGAAGCTAGCAAAACTCAATTATGGAAGTGTGACATTTACAAGAGACAAGCTAGATTACTCATTAGCCAGTTTAGAAAGTCAAGTATTTTTTATGATAAACTTCTAAAGTGTTTAGCAATGGTTAGACATTATGGTGGAAAGCTTGCCGGTAAGAAGTGATTATTTTCTGATAATAAAGCTCAGGCAAGTGAACTCAGCTAGCATTTGTTTAAGTAAATATGCTACACACTTAACATTTTACTTTTTTTCCAAAAAATTCCTCTCCAACTTGATGATTTTTACTTATTTCTCTATTATTTCAATCCAAAGCATAATGAATAAGAAAATATAGGAGCACTAGGCATACATTTTTTCACATGGAAGTTAAATTCAACTACAACGTGCAGGAACAATGAATGAAATGCCTTTCATACAGAAAACTGTTGAAGTCAATTTTGATCTCTGCTTTTCCTTTGAAACCCCAAAAGCAAGTGATTTAATCTAAATTTAGCTTCTAATGTTTAATCGTGGGAGTTAAATTATCTACCCTTTCTAATTAATTGGATTGTGATAAAGATCAAATGGCAGAAATTTTCAACATGTATAATTAATAGCAAAGGCTGAATAAAGTATGGAATTTGAAGAACTAGAAAAACCTTTTTGATCAGATGCTCCTATAATTATTCTAAAAATATAACAGGTGTATCCCTAGGTTACTACTTTTAATAAATTCCCTGGCACAAGATCATTTAATAATTGAACAAAAAAATAATACCTGAACATTATTAAATGTACTGTATTGGTGAATGAACTAAAATAAGTTTGGAAGGATTATGTGATTCTGGTATCTCAGAATTTAGAGAGTTTTTCTTAAAATCCAATATAAATACAGTGAAACAAGCAAAAAGCAGAGACTTTGTCAGCAAAAGAAAATGCAAATATTTTCCACTAAAACAAGCAAGAGAAAAATGCTAAGGCTGCAACCTGTCAAAATAGGAAAACTTGCAAGTCCCAGAAAAACAAGGCATTCCCAATGGGTTCCAGTTCTGACAGATTTCAGAGTACCTTAAAACACCAAGCCTTCTAATCTATGTGCAATCATTTCCTTGTATACAAAGACAAATTCAATTGACCCACATTCTTAATCATTGTAAAACTGAATAATACATCATGATCAAGTATATAATGTAAGGAAACCATGAATAGAAGAATTCTGGGCATCTGGGATAATGGTAACAGTAAAATTCTGCATTTCTTATATATCATCTAAAAGTATAATAAAGAACCCCAAAAAAGAAAACAGTGTAATTCTCACCTTCAACATAACTAATAGGCAGAAAGGCAGAAGCACCTCAGAAAAAAGGCTTGACTATCTATTTCCAAAAAAAATTAGCCATTGAAAACCACACAGTGTACAATTCTACTCTGTGGGGTCTCCACCAGTCAAAACTGGGCTCATGGTTTGACTTGACAACTAGTTAACTGATAAACAAATATCTGCAAATGATCTCTCACCTTTCCTCTGTAAACCTCAGGGAGACCTAGGGCTATTTGGGGAGTAAAGGGTAGGAGGAGTAAGAATACACTAGGGAGAGAAGACAAGTGCTAGAAACAAGTCTTGAGATTGATCTAAAACTATCATCAGAAAGAACTCCATCCTACAGATGAAAATATTGAAAAAAATACAGTCGTAGATCACAGCACTATAAAATTTCTGCCTTGCACAGGTTCTAGATTTTACTTGTTTTACTGTATTTATACTGACTGTAGGAAAAGGACTTAAAAGTGCATATAAAAGACAAGAGAGCAGTCTTTTGTGTTATTTTTTAAATAAAATACTTTAGATAGAGAAGGTAGTTAAGATAAAGGAACTTTGGAAACCATGAAGGGAAAAAAGCCTGAGGAGAAAACTTAGCATCCTGAAAAATAAAACAGGAAAAAATTTTCTTTAGAAATTCAAAAGTCGCATAAAGTCCTTATCAAGAGCTATGCCTGCTGTAAGATTTTACCCTACTAACAAGTTAGCCTGACATAGTGTCTTGGATGCTAGCAGAAGACAGCAGACTTCCAGACCAGAGATAAAGAGCAATGTACTATTCACAATAACAAAGCCATGTGCATTGGCTCCATGGGCCCAAATTCCAGCAAAACACCTATACATGGGGTTTGGGTGCATTACAGGCCAGGAACTCTCAGATCAGATAAACAAATTTTGTTTGTTTGCCTGTCTGACCTTTCCCCAGAGGGAAACATTATCTTAATTATACTGGACAATGAACTAACCCACTGTTTGCTCCAGAGGAAAGCACTATGTTCTATCTACCAAAATTATTTTGCAATATGAGAATCCTTAAAAAGGTAGTCTGGACAAAAGGAAGTCAGTGCCTGGCAAAGATATGACCCAAAGCCACTGCTGTCAAGTCGACTTCCACTCCTAGTAACACAAAGCAGAATTGCCCATAAGGTTTCCAGTGCTGTAAATCTTTATGAAGGCACACTGCCATGTTTTTCTCCCATGAAGCAGCTGGTAATTTCCAACTACTGACCTGCTGCTTAGCAGCAGAGCTGCTTTAACCATTACAACAGACCTTTAGGTAATTTCCTCCCACCACTCCTCCTCTAAAAGAGACAAGCATTGAGGAAGTCATATGTTAGTACACTGACAAAAGAGGATGGCAAAACTGCTAATCTTGAAAAGTACACCAAGTCACCAGTCCAACCTATAGAAATGTACACAACCTTCATCTACATAAAATTAGTATAAAAAATGAAATAGTAAATGAAAATCCAACCAATTCAGTTGGAAACAAATCTTCCCCCTAATAAAGGAAAACAAAAAAAGGGTAATAACACAACACTCTACAGTGAAGCACACTTATTCAAACAAGCATTTGAAATATTAAAAACAAAAACAAAAACTTACAAACACAATTTTTTTTAACTGACACAAAATGTAAAAAAAAAAAAAGAAAATTAGAAGAAAAAATTGTATCAGAAATAAGAGCCAGCAAAAAAATAGGAATGAGGGAAGTGCTTCCTAACATTAAAAAGTAAATAATGTAAAAATGAATGATGAAATTAAAAATTACCATTTGGCTATATTCAGCAAAGAACCATAAATGTTGTCAATGTTAAGTGCCGTCAAGTCAGTTCCAACTCACAGTGACCCTGTGTAAGGTTTCCAAGGATCGGCTGATAGATCTGAACCGCTGAATTGGGAGTTAGCAGTCCAGTGCTAATCCTATAGACCACAACAGGACTCCATAACCATTAATAGTGGGACAAAGTTTGAAAAGTAACATGATATGTACATAGTTCCTGGATTTCAAGTACAAGGTACTTATTAACTAAAAAGAAAAGTAAAATCATAGTTTTACAGTATACAAATGTGCAAAAAACACTACAACTAAATGATTAACATCCAGAAATAAAACGAACTGACACAACATACCTCCTGACATAATGTACAAAGAATAAAAAATCCCTTCTATGATAATCTTGTAAAAAGTTGTTCTTGTGTTGTTAGATGCCATCAAGTAGAGTTCGAAGCAAAGTAACCTTAGGCACAGAATGAAGGACTGCACCATCCTCACAATCCTGGGGAAGCTTGAACCCACTGCTGCTGCCACTGTGCCAATCTATCTCATTGGGAGTCTTTCTTCTCCAAGAACTGGTCCCTCCTCATAATATGTCCAAAGTATGATAGATAAAGGCTCATCATACTGGATTCTAAGGAGTATTCTGGCTGTACTTTTTCCAACACAGATTTACATTCTTCTAGAGGTCCATGGTACTTTTAATATTCTTCTCCAACACCATAACTCAAATGCATTTATTCTTCCTTGGTCTTCCCTATTCGCTGTCCAATTTTCACATATATATAAGGCTACTTAACATAACAAGCTTCGGTCAGGTGCACTTTAGTTCTCAAACTGACTATTTGCTCTTAAACATCATAAAGAGGTCTTGTGCAACAAATTTGCTTAATACATCATTTCATTTCCTGACTGCTGCTTCCATGAATGTTGATAGTGGACCTAAGCAAAATGAAGTATTTGAAAACTTCAATAATTTCTCCATTTATCATGATGTTATTTATTGATCAGTGGTGAGAATTTTTGTTTTCTTTATAGTAAGGTTCAACCCATTACTGAAGGCAACGGACATTGATCTTCATCGATGAGTTTTTAAAGTCCTCTTTGCTTTCAGCAAGCAAAGTTGTATCATCTGCATATTGTAGGTTGTTAATGAGCCTACAATCCTGATGCCAAGTTCTTCTTCATATAAACCAGCTTCTAATATTATTTGCTCAGTATACATATATAGAATAAGTATATTGAAAGAATACAAGCCTGTCACACACCTCTCCTAATTTTAATCCATTCAGTGTCCCCTGGCTCTATTTGAATGACTGGCTGCTTCTTGCTCTATGTGCAGGTTCTTCATAAGCACAATTGTTCTGGAATACTTATCCAAAATGTTGTCCATAGCCTGTCATGATTCTCACAGTCAAAAGTCTCCATGTAGAATGTGGGACCCTAATACCAGAGATAGAGGCAGAGATGAGAACATGGAGAGATAGAGCAGCTGAGAACTATAGATTCATGCAAAGAGAAAGGCTGTGTGCTTGCGGACAGGAGGCAGGCTTGCAGAATGTGCCCTTTGATTGTGTAAATGATTATATATTCCTGAGAGTTTTTGTGTACATCCCAGAAAAAAAAAACAGAGGGAATAGCAGCAAATACTGTTGAATGACGATGCACGAAGGTGATTGTAATCATTGTAATGAAACAATAATTGTAAAACCAATGTTCTCCCATCACTCAATTCACTCAATTCACAATAAAAACTTAAAAAATATATTATCTGCACAAGTCTCTGCATAATCAACAAAATACAGGAAAACTTGTTTCTGGTAACCTCTGCTTTCAGCTAAGATCCATCTGACACCAACAATGATATTCCTCTTTCTAGATCCCTGTCTGAATTTGGCTTACACCTCTGGCAGTTCCCTGTCAATGTACTGTTGCAGACATTTTTGAAGTATCTTTAGCAAAATTCTACTCTCATATGATATTAATGATACTGTCCAATGAATTTCGCAGTACGTTGGGTTACCTCTCTTTGGAATGGGCAGTAAAATGGATCTCTTCTCATCAGTTGGCCTGGTAGCTATCTTTCACATTTGCAGAGATGCCTCCAACTCTGCACCAGTTTGTTGAAAGATTTTAATTTGTAATCAATTCCCAGAGCCTTGTTTTTTGTCAGTGCCTTCAATGCACCTTAGACTTCTTTCTTCAATACCACTGGCTCTTGAACATATGCTATTTCTTGAAATGGTTGGACATAATCTATTTCTTTTTGGTACAGTGACTCTGTGCATTCCTTCCATCTTCTCTTAATGCTTTCTATATCACTCAATATTTTGCTTATTGTTGTTGTTGTTAAGTAAAATTGAGTCATTTCATTTTGCCCATGAATCCTTCAATATTTCACGTCGAGCTATGAATTTTTTTTTTTCAGTTCCTTCAGCTTGAAAAATTTTGAGTTTGTTCTTCCATTTTGGTTTTATAATTCCTGCACATTTCATCATAAAACTTGATTTTTGTCTTCTCAAGCTTCCCTTTGAAATTTTCTCTTGGACTCTTTTACTTCATTTCTTCCATTTGCAACTCTGCACTGGAGAGCAACTTTCAGAATCTCTTCTGAAATCTATTTTGGTATTTCCCTTCTTTCTTGTCTTTTTAATCACCCTTTTCTTCCATATGATATTCTTGATGTCATCCCACAACTCTTCTGGTCTTTGATCAGTGTCTAATGCATTAAGTTTGTTTGTGAAATGAAACCTAGAATAAGGTGGGGTATGTTCAAAGTGAAATTCTGACTCTCACAGACTTGTTTTAATGTCCTTCAATTTCAGCCTGAACTTTTATATGAACAACTGATAGTCTGATCCACCACAGTCTGCATCGGATCTGGTTTTGTTGATGATATGGAGCTTTTCCACTGTCTCTTCTGACAGATTTAGTCAAGTTGATTTATGTGAATGCCATCTGGAGCGGTCCGTATGTACAGTCATCTTTTATGTTGTTTATAAAAGATATTTGCAATGAATAAGTCATTGTTCTTGCAAATTCTATCATGCGATCTGTACAATCCTTTATATCCTAAGGCCATATTTTCCAACTACTCATCCTTCCTCTTTGTTTCTAACCTTTGAATTCCAATCACCAGTAATTATTAACACAGATTGATTGCATATTTGATCAAATAAAGAAGTTGGAAGAATTCTTCCATTTCATCATCACAGGCTTTAGTGGTTGATACGTAAATTAGATTATTAGTGGTATTAACAAGTTTCATTTGTAGGCATATGGATATTATTCTATCAAGGACAGAATTATATTTCAAGATAAATCTTGAAATATTCTTTTTGATGATGAGTACAACACCATTTCACTTTGTCATTTGTGGCATAGTAAACCATATGGTTATCAGATTCAATATGGTCAAATGCTAGTTCATTTCAGCTTACTAATGCGGATAATGGCACTTATGTATTCAATTTCATTTTTGACAACTTCCAATTTTCCTAGATTCATACTTTGTACATTCTATGTTTCAATTATTAATGGATGTTACAGCTATTTCTCTTCATTTTGATATGTTCCCCATAAGCAAAAGACGGTCTCTAAAGTTTAACTCCATTCATGATCATCACAGCCAACTCTACTATGAGGAGGCAGCTCTTCCCCGATCGTGAGTGCCTTCCAACCTAAAGGGATCATCTTCTGACACTATATCTGAAAGGATTCTGGTATTATTCATCATGTTTCAATACTTAATATTATGGTGCTGACAGTGTTCCAGTGCTAGTCATAAGGTTTTCAGTGGCTAAACACTCAGAAGTAGTCTGCCTCTCCTTCTTCCTAGTCTGTTGTATTCTGGAAGCTCAAGTGAAACTTGTCCACATGGATGATCTTGTTGGTATTTAAAATACTGATGGAATAGCTTCCAACATCACAGCAACACAATCAAGACACATTCTACAAATTAACTGGCCTATATTCAACTCCTGAGAGAGTATGTTGGCTCTGTAGGATAAGCACTGAACCACTAACCACAAAGTCAGCGATTCAAACCTACTACTACCTGCTCCTTGGAAACTTTATACAGGGTCTCTCTGAGTCAGAACCAAATGGATAACACTTAACAACAACAGCATTAGACTCCAGGTGTGGTACTGCCAGGGTTGAAAAGGACAGCATTTAACTAAGGACAAAATTTAGAAGTGTAGAGGAAGAAAGAAAGGAAGAAACACAGGGAGAAAGTAGGGTGACTTATGTTACACTGAGGCGCTCCAACCAAGATGAAACAAAGTATATGATTTTCTGGATATCAAACTGATTGATGACCTGCTCTGTAAACCTTCACTCATTTCACAATAAGTTAAAAAAAAAAAAAAAAAGGAGATCTCTTAATTAATAAAGACAGTATAATCTCATGATGTTGGTCAAAGTACAGGAAAAATAAGTAAAAATAATAAGACTGCGAGCATGGGTTCATCTTCCAAAAAAAATAGAAACATTACAAGAAGTAGAATCATAAAGTAAATGCTGGTGGAGGCGAAAAAGGAAAAAAGGGAGAAGGAGAAACCAATACCAATACCTATTCTCATGGACTTGATTCTGACTCACAGCAACAACTGATAATGCGTAAAAGAGCTAGATAATCAGGTTTCAAAGCTGTAATCTTTATAGGAGCATTGATCCACAGAGTGACTAGTGCATTTGAACCACCAAAAGTCCTTTCCATTAGCAAACAAAATCTTAGCCACTGTGTGTGCTACCAGAGCTCCTTAAAAGAGGAAAGTGTTGTTGTTGTTAGGTACCGTGGAGTCAGTTTTGACAAATAGCGACCATGTATAGCGTTTCCAAGGAGTAGTAGATGATGAGTTTGAACCACTAACCTTATGGTTCAAACCGATCTTGCTTATCCAACAGCGTCGCACCAGGCCTCCAAAAGAGGAAAGTAGGGATGTTATGTTGGTATGGGAATGAGGGGAAAAAGAAGAAAAAGAGCAGCAGAAGGAGGGGAAAAGAAGGAGAAAGGAAGAAGCAAAGAAGAAGAGCTAGGAACAGAGAGACATGAAAGGGGGGGAAAGGAGGAGGAGGAAAAGGGTGGGATAAAAGGAGAAAGAATTGTCTTCAGGATCACTTACTGACTAGTAGGTATAACAACAACAACAAAACAAAACAAAAATGATATTTTCATTATGCATTATATAGTCAAATGTAGGAGCTGTTCATTTCCATCAAAAATTAGTAAGTGAATATATCATAAGTAAAAGACAAACAAAGCCCCCCTCTAAGTCTGAAACTTAAAGGGAACACATAAGCAAACATGTAAGCTTGTTGGTGACCACACAGGTCTAACGGTGACTGGAAGAGGGGGAAAGTCAGCAATAAAGAAATGGGCTGAGTTCAACCATGTTCCATAGGCTTCCATTGACCTGGAGATGAGCGAGAGATGAGGAAGGGCTGGCTGGTCCAAAGTATGGTGAGACCTAGGGACTCCTGAGCCCATGGACAAGGACATAGCCACAGAGGGCTAGAGATGAAAGTGAAGCATCCAGCAATATGAAGTGAGAAGAGACGCACAAAAACACCCAAAATTACAAATAGTACCCATTTGACCTAACCAAGATGGATTGATAATCAGAATTTGATAAGATCAAAAAAAAAAAAAAAAACAAACCTATTTTGATAAAGGAAACGAAAGCAAATTGCTACAATTTGATGAACTTGACCTACACTCACAGAGGTGGTGGTGGTTATGTGATGTGGAGTCGGTTCCGACTCACACCGACCCTGCAAAAGGGTTTCCAAGACTATACATCTTTACAGGAGCAGAAACCCTCATCTTTCTCCCATGGAACTCATGGAGGTAGTAGCTCTAAATACCAACAGAGAGGAAAGGAGTCTTCACATCAAGTATCAATGCTATCCCTTCTATACACAGGGCAGATAGGGATAGGCAACTTAGACATTGGCTACCTAAAATGAGGGGGCAATAAAGGCACAAAGTGACTGCCTTACAAGGTTTCAAGAGGAAATTTAGTTTAAGAATGTGGGGGGGAAGATAGAAGATATCCTCCACTGAATACTTTTCATCTTGTCTAGATGGGTCTGGTAAAAAGAGATGGAGATAAGATTCTTATGATTCAATAGTAATTGTTACCATGACTAATTGCGACTGTCACAACTGTAAAGGCAAAAGTTTTATAACAAAAATGGGGGAGTAGTTAATCTTACAGTCCAGAAACAGAGGATACTAGGGCCACCATGGGAGAAGAGCACAAGCAGAATACGGGACCTTATCCAGAGAAGCAGCAACACCAGACATGGAGGCAGAGATGGGGACATGGAGAGAGGGAGCAGCTGAGGAATCTACATCCATGGAAAAAGAAGGACTAAGAAATGGCGGCCAGGAGGAAGACTTTCAGAATGTACCCTTTGGTGGTGTAAATTTTATATATGCCTGAGTATTAAAATAAAAAAAAAAAAAGCTAAAATGAATAGAGAGAAATACTGTTAACTGATGGTACATAGATGGGATTATAATCATTGTAACAAAACAAAGTACATGATTTGTTGAATGTAAAACTGTAACTTTCACTCAATTCAAAATAAAAACTTTAAAAAAAAGACAAACCAAAATGTGGTTGTAAAGGTAAAAGTAAACAAAAGAATCAAAGGACAGTGGCATTCCTAACAAAGCTTGCATTTACCTAATAAGAAAAAAATTAATAAATACTCTAATAGCTTTTTAAATCTTAAAATGAACACTATTTTGTCCCATTAAACATTAAGAAAAGTTCACCAAATTACAGCAGCACACAACAAAAGCTCTGTTTATAATCTCTGATTAATTTCTACTAAAATCTAACATTTAAAAAAAAAAAGAATTTCATTTAAATGTATAATAAGAAACCATAAAATAAAGGTTTAAACCATAAATAATATACTTTTCTTACCATTTACTTCTAAGAGTTCTCATGAAAATTTTAAGACAATATAGACACATAAAATTAAGCAGTGTGGACAGCAAAATTCTATAAATCATATTATGGGTATAAAGGCTTTTTAAGGTAAAAAGGGAGACTAAAAAAGGGCTTTCTAAACTAATACAACATAATTTTTCTTATTACTTTGTAATTAATAATTATTCTGTAACAACCAATCAGTGTAATTACTAATTAATAAGTAAATTTGATGCTGGAGAGGAAAATAAAACTTGCCTTATATTGTAAGTATTAAATAATTTTGTATAGTATGAACTTTCAAAAATACTTTAATCATTTAAAACAAAAAAGTAGTCAAAGCAATAGCTCAATAATTAGTCTATTTCATTTGAGTTTTTATATATCTATTACTCTAAATGGAAACATCTTACTACTAAACATATAGACAACTCTCAAAAAGAAAGAACAGAAATCACTAAAGGAAATATTTTTCAGAATTTTTGCCATACCTTTAGCTAAAGCTTCTTTGTATTTCTCTTTGGCAGAATTCATTTCTTTTATTAATTGTCTATAGCTGGATTTTAATTTCTCCAGTTCTGTCTTTGTAACCTGTCAAAGAAGCAAAATGCAGAAAAACGTATGTTTAAACCTAAATTGTCTAAGGAAAAATTAGTAGGTATTTTACTACCTATAGGTCAGCGTTGTTCTTTAACAAACAATGATAAACAAATGAACTAAACCTTAGTTTTTAAATCACTAATAAATTCAACAGCCAATGAAAACAGATAATCTTTTCTTAAAAAGAGCAAATCAAAACGAAGTTCACATCTTGTCTAGACGGGTCTGGCGAAAATAGCTGGGGTAAGATTCCTGTGATTCAATAGTGAGTAATTGTTATCATGATGAATTGCGATTGTCACAACCATAAAGTAGAAGTTCTGTAACATAAAGGGGAGAGTAGTTAATCTAACATTCCAGGAACTGAGGACCCCAGGACCATCATGGAAGAAGAGCATGAGCGGAATGGGGGACCCTATCCAGAGAAGCAGAAACACTACAGATGGAAACAGAGATGATGCAGAGAAAGAGCAGCTGAGGACTCTAGACTCATGGAAAGAGAAAGGCTGTGTGCTGGTAGCCAGGAGGCAGGCTTGTATAAATGTGCCCTTTGGTTGTTTAAATAATTATTTATTCCTGAGTGTTTCTGTGTACATCCAAAAACAAAGGAAAGAGAAACAAATACTGTTGAATGCTGATGCACAGAGGGGATTGTAATCATTGCAATGAAACGAAATATGACAGGATGAATGTAAAACCAATGTTCTTCCAGGTAAACTATCACTCAATTCACAATAAAAACTTGTTAAAAAAAAAAAAAAAAGCAATACAAAAATCATCTAAAAGTTTATTGTTGTTAAATGTCAAGTCAGTTCTGACTCATAGCTACCTTGCATAAGATTTGTTGTTGTTGTTATTAAGTTCCATCAAGTCGGTTCCGACCCATAGCAACCCTGAACAGGATTTCCGAGGCTATAAATCTTTACAGAAGCAAAAGCCTCATCTTTCTCCCACGGAGCAGCTGGTAGTTTCAAACTGCTGACCTTGCGGTTCGCAGTCCGATTCGTTAACCACTAAGCTACCAGAGCTCCTTTGCATAAGATTTACAAGTTGATAAATCTTTTGTGGGAACCGAAAGCTTCAACTTTCTCCAAAGGAGTGGACAGTGGGCTCAAACCACCGACCTGTGGTTTGCAGTCCAGTGATTATCCTACAGAGCCCCCAGGCCCCTATCTAAAAAGTATTCTTGTTGTCAAGTGTCATCAAGTCACTTCCAACTCATAGCAACTCAGTATAGGGTTTCTGAGAAGCAACTGTTGAGTTTGAAAAGTGGACGTTGTGGTTCAAACAGACTCTGCAGTCCTGCATTACAATGCCATACGAGAATTCCATCTAAAAATAAGTGATAATCAATTAATATGCTGTGTATAGAAATCTTTTCTGTAACTCAGTACACAAATTATTTATTTTAATTATGCAAAGCAATTTTGAATGGTCATGTCACCAATTCTAAAATGTGGGGTTTTTTTGGGGGGGGGAGGGGCAGTTGCATGGTAACATCTCTTTTAAGATGTTGTGTCTTACAATCCATTCTGGTCAGGTAGCAGACATGACAGTAAATACCACGTTAAGGAAAAAAACAAGTCGTAGGTGTTGTCTGAAAACTTTCTATTGTACTTGTAACAAGACTAAGAAAGTTACAGTTAAGGAAACTTGCAAAAGGGGCACTGGGCATATTATGTAAGAAAATCATAGACACAATAGAGGTTGCTCGGTTCCAACCCATAGCGACCTTGCATAGGGTTTCAGAGGAGGAGCTGTTGAGCTTGAATCACCAACCTTGCGGATCAAACCGACTTTGCAGTCCAGCACATTAACCCACAGTGACACTTTGTTTTTAAGATGCTGCATCACCAGTATTAAAGATTGTCATTTTCATCAGAGATGATGACAATGTGAAAAAAACAAAATATCAATCAACAAAAATGATACAAGTGAGTACAAAGCACATTCCTTAAAAATAAAAAATAAAAACTCATTGGTTTATCTTTTGAAATTGCTACAGAATCAACTCATTCTGAAATAATGGCACATTTTCAATTAAAAAAAAACAGCAAATAAATTTAAAAACACAACCATTTATCTTACCTTTCCTATATGAACTATTTATTAGTGCAATCAATAGTTGATATAAGAAAATTATTCTCTCTGCAAGAATTCCAACTAACAACTACATAATAATAACAATAATAATAATAAAACACCATATTACAATACTCAATAAAATAATGGATCTAAGTAACGAAAATCACTAGTTTGTAAACTATTAGGTAAAAGGCAGATAAGAAAACTTTTCGTAATGTGGAGTAACCAGACTGACAACACTTGAACCTAATAATCAATTCTTAAATCACCAAATGATAAACAAGCAGATATCGTACACCTCCTGATATGAAAAGGATTCTAAAAGCAGAATCCGAGCTAAGAAAAATACAATTTTATAAAGCAAATGATCTAGTTTCTTCAGAAAATGAACCGTTGTTGCTAAGTGCCATCAATTTGGTGCCTACACAAAGTAATCCTACGTTCAACAGAATGATACACTGTCCAGTCCTGTACCAACTTCACAATGGTTGCCATGCTTGAGTCACTGACGCTGCCACTTGGCCAATCCATCTTGCTGGGGGTCTTCTTTTGTTTCTCTGATCCACCACCTTACCAAACATGATATCCTTTTCC
>NW_006408707.1:561393-567452 GCF_000296735.1 Chrysochloris asiatica
ATCCATACCAAAGGCTGTGGTCTTTGATCTTCATTAGTAAATATTTTATGTCCTCTTCACTTTCAGCAAGCAAGGTTGTATCATCTGCATATCGCAGATTGTTAATGAGTCCTCCTCCAATCCTGATGCCACGTTTTTCTTCATATAATACAGCTTCTCAGATTATTTGCACTGCATAAAAGTTGAATAAGTATGGTGAAAGAATATAACCCTGTAGCACAACTTTCTTAAATGTAAACCATTCAGTGTTCCCATGTTGTGTTCGAACAACTGCCTCTTGGTCCAGGTACAGATTCCTTACGAGAACAATTAAGTGTTCAGGAACACTCATACTTCACAATGTTGTCCATAGCTTGTCATGTCCACACCACTAAAAGTCTTTGCGAAGATGATGGGTAAATGGGAGTTTATTTTACTATTCTCTCAATTTTGGCAGATTTATAAATTTCGAATAGAAATGTTTTAAAACATTACTCAGAAGGGACAAACTCTGAATGTTCTGAATGTGAAGAAAAGTATCTTAGAAAGCCTTAAGTGATTTATTCTTCATATATTACTTTTTTATGTATGCATATAATATCACATGGTACAAATTTATGTCTTGAAAAAAATCTTAAAAAACTATTCTCGTAAACAAAAATACAAAAGTTCTAAGTAATAAGAAAGGAGTCCTGGTGTGGCACTGTAGGTTAATACGCTGGACTGCAAAGGTGGTTTGAATCGCAAGGTTGGCAATTCAAACTCAACAGCCGCTCTTCTGAAACCCTATACAGGGTCGCTATTGGTCAACTGACTTGACAGCACTTAACAACAACAAGTGATAAGAAAACATTGTATCATAGTTAAACTGAAAACATTTTCTTTCCTTTAAGGGTACATAAAGTAATGACAATCTTGTAATCCATAATGTTTTATAATCAATACAATAAAATATTTATTAGAGACACCTAAGTTTTGGTAGCATAATGGTTGCAAGTCAGGCTGCTAACCTAAAGGCCAGCAGTTCAAAACTAGCACTCATTCCGTGGGACAAAGATGAGGCTTTCTGCCTCGGAAACCATTTGCTGGGTCACTATTAGTCGGAACCGACTCCACAGCATGCTACCACCACCACCACCACCACCACCACCAAACCTATTTCTTGCCAGGAAATGATCAACAAGCAACTTCAAAGATTCAAACAGGACAAAGTATTTCAGGAGATTAAAAAACAAATGAAGGAAAAAATTCCAGAGTGAAGAGACAAACCTTGATCATCTCTGCCTCTATCTGCTGATGACTGCCTATGTAACTTTTCTTCACCTGCTGCTTGTCCTTGATCATCATGGTAAGCCTGTGTAATGGTCCAGAGTTTAGGTCCTCTGCATGCGTCTTCATTATCCTACTAAGTTGTTCTGTCTGCTGAATCATAAGTAGCCAAGACTTTGAAAAAAGAAAAAGATAAAGAAATTAACATTTGTACTAGAGGTCTTCATTTAGCTGTACTTTTCATGTTCAAAAGCTTTAAATATTTGTTGTTGTTATTAAGTGCGATGGAGTCTGTCCTGAGTTACATCAAACCTGTATAGGGTTTCCAAAGCTGTAAATCTTTATAGTAGCAGAAAGGCTCATCTTTCTCCCATGGAGCAGGTGGTGGACTCAAGTGCCACCCTTATGGTGCGCAATCAGTATTTATTTTATAAAGCCAAGGTGTTACCTGTGTATATTTAGTTTCATATAAATTATTGCCTTAATATAAAAATGACATGTTTCTCGCAATTCTTCAATGGGCTATGAATGGTTCACATCCAACATCTTTAAATTCAAGAATGTTGTTGTTGTTGAGTGCCACTGAATCATTTCGGACCCACAGTGACCCTGTATGGGGATTCTGAGGAGCAACTGGTAAATGTGAACCACCAGCATTGTGATTCAAACCGACTTTGCAGTCCAGCACTTAAATGCTTCAAAATTCAGTAATCATAGGGCTAGAGCTGAGAGTGAAGGATCCAGCTGATGTAAACCGAGGGGAAAAACACAAGAATGCCCAAACTTGTAGATAGTACTCATTTGACCTAGACTCGATGGCTTGATGATCAGATTTTGACTAGAGGAAGATTAAAAAATAATTGATAAAGGAAACAAGTGTAAATTGCTACAATTTGATGAGCTTGACCTATACTTATGGATGTAGAAACTCAAAAGACTAACTGAGAAGGAAGCAGTCTTCACATGAACTATCAATCCTATCCCCTTTGTATACAGGGTTGATAGGGATGGGCAACTTAGACAGTGGCTACCTAAAATGGGCGGAGAAGGCTATAAAGGCATTAAGTGACTGGCTTACAAGTTGTCAAGAGGCAATTTAGTTTCAGAGCTTGCAGGGAAGGTAGAATCCCCACTGAGTAGTTTTCATCTTATCTAGATGGGTCTGGTGAAAGGAGATGGGAATAAGACTCTTATGGTTCAATAATGAATAATCGTTATAATGACTAATTGAGACTGTTATAGCTGTAAAAGTAGAAGTTTTGTAACAAAAAGGGGGAGGAGTTAATTTTACAGTCCAGGCACAGAGGACCCTAGGACCATCAAGGGAGAAGAGCAGGAGCGGAATGGGGGACCCTGTACAAAGAAACAGCAACACTAAAGATAGAGGCAGAGATGTGGATATGGAGAGGTAGAGCAGCTGAAGACTTTAGACTCATGGAAAGAGAAAAGCTGTGTACTGGTGGCCAGGAGGCAGGCTTTAAATGTGCCCTTTGGTTTTTTAAACGATTATATTTTTCTAAGTGTTTTTGTGTAATCCTCCTGGAAAAAAAGGAAAACATTGTTGAATGATGACGCACACAGGAGATTGTAATCATTGCAATTAACGATGAGTGTAAAACCAATGTTCTCCCATGTAAACTATCCCTCAATTCACAATAAAAACTTACTTTAAAAAAAATTCAGTAATCAGAAACTATAAATAATAGGAAATTATACATTTTTAATTAAACTAACACTAAGGAGCTCTGGTAGCATAGTGGTTACAAATCGGGCTGCGAGCCACAAGGTCAGCAGTTCGCAACTACCAGCAGTTCTGCGGGAGAAAGATGAGGTGGTCTGCTCCCATAAAGATTTACACCCTCGGAAACCCTGTGTAGGGTCGCTATGAGTCGGAACTGACTCCACAGCACACAACAACAACAACAAGAAGGAAGAAAATGCGGAATAAAGGACTCTTTTGAGTGTACTCATTTGAGAGTGTGAGAAACCTCATATCATCTATCCTTACTCATTTTTTACATACTGAACTATTGTTTCTGCCCACAACATTCTAGTGCCCCAGTAAGGTTATAAACTTCCTAATGGTCTAATGCAATAGACATTCTCATCTTAACCTGGCTGGCTTTCTTAAGTGAGTTTGCAGAATTTCTTATCTTCTCTTCCTGCCTTTCTTAAAATTACTTCTCCATCTTTGGTGCCTGCTCTTTTTATCTGCCTATGTGTTAAATGATGATATTCTCTGGATTTCAATCTATAGTTCCCCTTAATTCTTAAAAAAACATGCATTCTAATTAGTTTTTCCAGTACAACGCACTGCCGCAAAGGCACATACTGGCAGGTTTGGAACATGTGGACATATGGAGACTGCTGGAAGAAAAAATCATTTGTCATTAATTAGACTTCCTATCTTATAAATACTGAAAAAAATGTACCAGAGAAATATTCTTCACTAGATCTTCAAAAGTCTAATCAGAAACAATTACTGGAGAGCTACCCTAGGGAATATTCCATGCAAAAATCATTTCAAAAAGACAAAGTATGGTTTCAGAGATTTACATACATAACTTTCTACTCTATTACTTTTGATATATTGATTATCACAATTATTTTCTTTTTGTTAATATCTCAATATAATCCTAAATCAATATTTAATAAGCACATAAATCAAAATTATAGCCCAAAGAAAGCAAATTTTTAGTCCCAGTTAGCACTTACCAGGGTCTAACTGGGTAATCCTATCGTAATATACAGGTTTTGCGGTATGTTTTTGTTTTTGGTAATGTAGGTTTTTTTTTAAATAAAAAAAAATTAAACTTTAAAAACACTTGTTTGGGAAGGAGGATTATTTTTATTTCTGTAATTCTATGATGAACATAGAATAAGAAATGTGACTTGTGAATTCATATTTACTTTCAAATTTAAAAAAACTTTTACATGCTAATAGGATTTTAATGCCACAAAGCTATTTGCAATTAATGTAGTACTTCCTTTAAAATCTAAAATTAAACAAAGCTGCAAGCTATAAAAACTATACAAACATTGATTAAAAATGTAAACTAAATGTTCAATATATTCAAGTAACTGCCTTTTCACCTTATTTTCATCTTCAAAAAAGAAATCAAATACTGGGGGAAGAAGTTCTTTGGAATGTGCAGAATTATGTCCATTGAAATAACAAAAAACAAGAAGCTCCAACACAAACACACACACACCCAAATGCACACTCATCCAAGGAGAGAGGCATCAGTGTTCTTGCCCTCTCTTTGAAAAAGTAATGTTCTCAAAATGCTTGGTAGCAATATGTTTTTGTGATTCTATGTAGGAGTCTTTGTAATATCCAAGACAAGTGTTCTCAAAAGCTAACATTAAAGACCATACAGGCCAGCTTGCCCTCCTCCTCCCAGAGCAAACATCACAATCTGTCTAGTAGCCTTATGCTCCATAGTTACTGTCAGACACCCAAACCTAGCTAAGCATATGAAGGGGCTTCAAAAGATTATGGAAAACTTGAATTACAAAGATAAGGACATGTTTCTAAAAACATTTTGAAGTCCTTCATTTATTAACACCCCAACTACAACGCCACACTTCTTTCAATATTTCCTGATCTGACCTAGGCCCCTATCTAAAGAATCTAGTACCCTCAAGAATTTCCACTTTATAATTTATACTTTCTATTTCCACTTATCTTTAGCTTGAACAAAACCTGTTACTATCCCACTATCAAGTCTTCTGGCAAAACGCTGCTAATAAACACTTTCCCTGTTATTTTTCCAATTACCTTTGAAACTCAGGCTAACCTTTCTCATGAGCAATTCATCAGCAAGTCTTGACAATTCAACCTCCAAAATTTATTATAAATCTATTTCTCTCCATCTCAAAATCCACTCCTTCTTGTGACTATAATTATCTCAGACTTTAACGCATCAACTAATTAGTGTACTGTCTTCTTACTCCTGTTCCTCTCAAATCCATTTTTCTTCATGTAGCAAAAGAGATTAATGTAATTTTCCTGCTTAAAACATACTGGCTTTCCCTTGTATTTAAAGTAAAATTCAAACTCCTTTCTAAAACTTGAAATATTTCCCATTCTCTGACTTCTGTAAAGACCATTCAGAAAAATGTGTACAAAAAGCCCAGGAATCACTATATTCAAATGATAAATTTCTAGGCAAAAAACATAAAATAAAGAGGAGAAACTATGATACAAAAGAACAGGAACACTGAGAATCCAGAAATTAACCCATCCACATACAGCCAACTGATTTTTGACAAAGGGCCTAAGTATATTGCATGGGGAGTAGATAGTCTCTTCAACAGATGGTGCTGGCAGAGCTGGAAAGTGATACGCAATAGAATGAAACAAGACCTTTACCTCACACCTTATACAAAAACCAACTCAGCATGGAATAAATACCTAAATTTCAGTTTAGGTATTTATAAAGGCCAGAGTTATAAAGGTCAACAATGAAAAAATAGGGACAAATGTAAGGGCTCTAATTCAGGGAATACACAGACTATCAAACATTTTAAAAATTATAAAAACAAAAGTAAACAAAATAGATGATTTGTTGTTGTTATGTGCCATAGAGTTGGTTCCAACTCATAACGACTCTGTACAGGGTTTCTGAAGCTGTAAATCTTTACAGGAGCAGAAAACCTCATCTTTCTCCTGCAGGACAGCTGGTAGTTTCGAACTGCTGACTGTGAGATTAGCAGCCCGATTCATAACCACTACACTATCAGAGTTGGGACATACTACAAATTAAAAACTTATGTGCATCAAAAGACTTCACCAAAAGAGTGAAAAT
>NW_006408707.1:567972-592754 GCF_000296735.1 Chrysochloris asiatica
GCAAAAAGATGGAGACAGCCTAAGTGCCCATCAACTGAAGAATGGATAAACAAACTGTGGTACATACACACAATGGAATATTATGCTACCTTGAAGAACAAGGAAGTTAGTTGTAAGCTACCACATAACATGGATGAACCTTGAAGAAATGATGTTGAATGAAATTAGTCAGTTACAAAAGGAGAAATACTGCCTAGGACCAGTATTGTAGAAGACTAAGAAAAAGAACCCATATTAAAGGGGGGGGGGTTCTTTGCTGGTTACCTGGATGTGGAGGGTGGGGCGAGGGAAGATAGGGCACATGGTAGGGAATTGACACAGGATAGTTTGGGTGCTGTTGAGGGGGGGCAATACACAAGAAGGGGAAGGGGAATGGAAGAACAAAGCAGACAGGAACACAATTAGGCAAGTTTGCATGGGCTAAGAGAGGCAGAGGTGAATAATCATGCATGCACAACCTTGGAACAACAGGGCTGGGGTACAGGGATTGAGGCATGGCTGGAATGGGGAAAAGGGGGCGGGAATGTTAAGATGCTTGGCTGTCTTTTGAATCTTGGTTTCGCAGGCATACCATTATAAAATAGACACTTGAGGGGGAGAGAAAGGAATATTCAGAAATATCACCATAGAAAGCTTGTAAATTCGTTTTCTGCATATAACTGATTGGAATACCTAAAATGGGGCTGCGGAGCCTCTGCATTACATAAGACCATAGGTGGAATCCTGAACCCCATCCAGAATCTTCTGATGTGGGAAATTTCCACTGGAAAATACAAGCAGACTAGCCTGGAGCAACTAGAAGAACAGAAGATACTTCTTGAAAGAAAGACCAGCAGGACAATTACAAAAAAAATAATGGCAGTCCTACTGACTACTACAAGCACAAGCAAGTCAAGAAGCAAGTCGCTCGCCCAGGAGACATCAAGGCAAGTGAATGGGTCCCCTCAGGGCAAACCACCTTCCAAGACTAAGACTCAAGGAGAATACACAAGCAGACATGCACTCTGACTGGTGACCACGTTAGTCACTGATAAGGGGAAGTGAGGGAAAAACAGCAATGAAGCTGCTAACTAAGCCCTTCCATATTCAATAGACTCTTGTTAACCTGGCTAGAGACCTGGCTGGCCAGCAGTATGGCAAGACCTGGGGACTCCTGGGCCCAGAGTCAGTGACATACCACAGAGGACTAGAGAGGAGAATGAAGCATCCAGCTGATAAGAAGAGAGGGCATATGCGTAAGAACACCCACACTTGAAGATAATACCCACTTTACCTGGCTTCAATGGCTGGATGATCAGAATTCAACTAGAAGAAGAAAGAAGAGAAAAAAAAGAGAGATCTGATACAATTTGATGAACTTGACCAAGACCTATGGATGCAGTAGCTCAAAAGAGAAAACAAATCTTTACAGCAAGGATCATTCCCACCCCCTTGATACACAGGGTACACAGGGATGGGCAACTTGGACATTGGCTACCCAAAATGGGGGGCTACAAAGGCAAAAAGTGGCTGGCTTACAAGTTTTCAAGAGGGAGCCTAGATGCAGAAGGCAAGGACAGGGTAGAATCTTCACTGAGTAGTATCCAATCTGTCTGGGTGGGGCTGATGAAACGAGATGGAGATAGCATTCCTGTGGCACAATCATGAATAATTGCTATCAGGACTGACCGTGAGGGTTGGAAACGTGAAGATGGATGTTTTGTAGCAAAAGGAGAGGAGTGACTGACTTTGTAGTCCAGGAGACTAAAGAAGTTGGTAGAATTCTTCAAGTTCATCCTCACTGGTTTTAGTGGTTGGTGCATTAATTTGAATAATAGTGGTATTAACTGGGCTTCTCCGTAGGCACATGGATGTTATCCTATCACAGACAGTGTTGTACCTCATTACTGATTTGGATATGTTCTTTTAAACAGTGTATGCAACACCATTCCTCTTCAATTTGTCATTCCCGGCATAGTAAACCATGTGGCTGTCAGATTCATAAAGGCCAATACCAATCCATTTCAGCTCACTGATGCCTCAGATATCGATGTTTATGCGTTCCACTTCATTTTTGACAACTTCCAATTTGCCAAGATTCATACTTCGGACATTCCACATTCCTATTTTCAATGGATGGTTACGAATCAGGCTGCAAACCACAAGGTCAGCGATTCGAAACTACCAGCCGTTCCATGGGAGAAAGATGAGGCTTTCTGCTCCTGTAAAGATTTACAGCCTCGGAAACCCTGTACAGGGTCGCTATGAGTCAGAATCAACTCCACGGCACATAACAACAACAACAACATTTCAATGGATAGTTACAGCTGTTTCTCTTCATTTTGAATTTTTCCCCATCAGCAAATGAGGTCCGGCGGGCTTTTCTCCCACGGGCTTTACCCCATTCATGTCATCATGGTCAACTCCACTTTGAGGAGGCAGTTCTTCCCAAGTCGCATTTTGAGTGCCTTCCAACCCGAGAGGCTCATTTTCCGGCTCTATATCTGACAGTGTTTCTCTGTTGTTCATAAGGTTTCTAGTGACTAAAGAGAGATGCAAATCAAAACAACAATGAGATTATCATCTCACACCAGCAATAACAATGAAGATTAAAAAAACAGAGGAAAATAAATGCTGGTGAGTATGTGGAGAGACTGGAACCCTCCTACATTGATGGTGGGAATGCAAAATGGTCCTACCACTCTGGAAAACAATACGGTGCTTCCTCAGAAAACTGGAAATAGAAATAACCTATGAACCCGCAATTCCTCTACTTGGTATATATCCACAAGAAATATGAGCGTAACACGAGTAGATATATGCACACCAATGTTCATAGTACCATTATTCACAATAGCAAAAAGATGGAGACCGCTTAAGTGCCCATCAACTGAAGAATGGATAAACAAACTTTGGAACATACACACAATGGAATATTATGCTGCCTTGAAGAATAACAAGAAAGCTGCAAGCCACCACGTAACATGGATGAACCTTGAGGACATTGTGCATAAGGACAAAAGGACAAATATTGCATAAAACCATTATTGTAAAAGCTTAAGAAAAGATACCCTACTAAAAGGGGGGGGCACTTCTTTGATGGTTACTGGGGGAGGGACAGTAGAACACAGGTTAGGGGGGTAGACACACTGCACTTCAGGTGTTGGGGAGGGCAATACACAAGAAGGGGGAGGGAGGTGGAAGAACAAGGTAGATAGGGGAACACTGAGACAGGCTTGCATGGGCTAAATGGGGCAGAGGTAAATAGTGTGGTAAGACCTAGGGACTCCTGAGTCCATGGACAAAGACATAGCCTGGAGGACTAAAGCTGAGAGTGAAGCGTCCAGCTGGTATGAAGTGAAGGGAGACACACAAGAATGCCCAAACTGGCAGACAGTACCTGTTTGACTTAGCTTCAATGGCTTTATAATCAGAACTCAACTAGAGGAAGATAAAAAAAAAAAAATTTTGACGATGGAAACGAGTGTAAAATTGTTACAATTTGATGAACCTGACCTATACTTATGGATGTAGTAGGTCAAGGTATCATTTGAGAGGGAATAAGTCTTCACATCAAGGATCAATCCTATCCTCTCTGTATACAAGGTAGACAGGGACGGGCAACTTAGACATTGGGTACCTAAAATAAGGGGATGAAGTAACTGGCTTACAAGTTTTCAAAACGGAGTTTAGTTTAAGAGTGTTCAAGGAAGGGTAGAATCACCACTGAATAGTTTTTGTCTTGTGTAGACCAATCTGGTGAAAGGAGACAGGGATAGGATTCTTGTGATTCAACAGTGAGTAATTGTTATCCTAACTAACTGTGACTGTCACAACTGTAAAGGATTAGGTTTTGTAACAAAAATAGGGTAGTAGTTAATCTTACATTCCAAAAACAGAGGATCCTAGGACCATCAAGGTGGAATGCCTATCCAGAGAAGCAGTGACACCAGAGATGGAGGTAAAGATGAAGACATGGAGAGAGGTAGCAGCTGAGGACTCTGGATTCATGGAAAGAGAGGAATTAAGTGCTGGCGGCCAGGAGGCAGGCCTGCAGAATGTACCCTTTGGTTGTTTAAATTATTATATATTCCTGATTGCTTTTATATACATCCCCTTCTCCCCCCCTGGCAAAAACAGAAAACAAAAATTGAGGGAATGGAAGCAAACACTGTTGAATAAAGATACATGGAAGAGACTGCTATCATTGCAATGAAATGATGGTGTAAAGCTGATGTTCTCCCATGTAAACTATCACTCAGTTCACACATAAAACTTGAAAAACTGTAAAAAAAAAAAAGTACGTACTATATTCTCTAGCTAGCCCCACACAATTACAGAAAAAAATAATAAACAGAATTAAGAGGAAAAATCCTTATAATCCCTAAAGATTCTTTCTATAGGCCAAAAATAATAGTTCGCTTGTCTTTTTAAAACTAACAGAAAATCTAGAATATAAAAGTAACTAAATTCTGCATATAAAAACGATGGAATACAGCCCAGTCTACTTGAAGAAAAATTCAAAAGCTTTATACTTCCATTTACAAATGAGAAAAAATAAAACCAAATTTATTAAACATTCAATTTTCTAAATTAGAAAACGAACAATGTGAAACAAAGGAAAAGGAAGACATTTAATGTTTATGAATCACAAAAAAATTTAAAATAGAAAAAATAATACTGTTAATATTAAAAAGAACTGACTTAATTACAGGATATAAAGTATCAAATATTAGGTCTAAGAAAGGAAAAACCACTACATTAAGGACAGATGATAAAATGTTTGAAAGAAAGATCTGAAAGAACATATTAAATGGATGTGTATTTTTAAACAGAATTTAAAACTATCAGAATTGATACTTCAAGAAATAATGTGTAGATCATTTGATTGTTTACTCACAGATACATTCTCTGCCCTTCACCTGAAAAGATTTGATTTCCACAAAATGTATTTCCCAGGCTGCCATGCTAACTCGCTAACACTTCTATGAAATTTAACAAATGCATAATGCCATGTGTCTACCATTACAGTATCATACAGAATAGTTAGTTCACTGCATTAAAAATGGCCTGCACTCCACTAACTCATCTCTTCCACTTCCACCTGAGCTCCTGGAACCACAGTCTCTATGGTTTTGTCTTTTCTAGAATGTCTTATGATTGGAATCATATTATTGTCATTAGATGCCATAAAGCTGGCTCTGACTCATAGTTACCACACGCACAACCAAACAAAACACTACTCAGCCCAGCACCACCCTCACAATTACTATACTTGGGCCGAATGCTGTTGCTAATGTGTCAATCCATCTTGTTGGGAGTCTTCTTTTTCACTAACCCTCCACTTGATCAAGCATGATGTCCTTCTCCAGGGGCTGGTCCTCCTGATAACATGTCTTAAGTATGAGAGACAAAATCTTGCCATCCAGGCTTCCAGGGATTGCTTTGGCTGTGCTTCTTCCAACACAGATTTGTTGGTATGTAGTTTTCTGAGACAGGCTTCTTTCACTTAGTAGAATGCATATATGATTCCTCCATGTCTTTCCAGAAAGCTCAAATATCTATACTGTTGAATACTGTCAAAGCTTTATGAATCAGACAGTATGAATATCAAGTAATGAAGAACAGTAATAACTGAGAGAATAAAAACAAACAAGGGAAGCCCTCTGATTGCTCTGACTTATCAACTTGAGAGACTGACATAGAGAAAAAGAAACTGACACAAAGCCAAGCAGAATCCCTGAGTATGAAACAAAGTTCATAGGAAAGACTACTGATGATGGTAGTGATATGCCCAGGAGTCGGTTCTGACTCATAGCGACCCTTACAGGGTTTCCGAGGCTGTAAATCTTTATGGGAGCAGAAAGCCTCATCTTTCTCCTGTGGAACAGCTGGTAGTTTCAAGCCACCAGAGCTCCTCAGAGAAGGAAAGATATACAAAGAAAGGAGCTTAGAGATCTACAATGGGTCTCTATAACTCAGCAGAGAATTAATCAGTGCAACAGCAAAAGTATTTGAAGAAATAATGGCAAAAAATTTTCCAGTTTTGAGGAAAACTAAAAGCATATCTATCCAAGAAGCTCAATGAATCCTTTGTACAAAAAACATGAAGAAAGTCACACTGAGTACCATACCTGAGTCAAACAGGCTTGGGATGTTCAATATTTTGTTGTGGTTGTTGTTGTTGTTGTTGTTGTCAGGTGCCATCGAGTCGGAACCAACTCATAGCGACCCCATGCACAGCAGAACGAAACAATGCTCGATCCTGGGCCAACCTCACCAACACTGCCACCCCCGAGTCCATCAATGATGCCACCTGGTCGATCCATCTCGTTGGAGGTCTTCCTCTTTTTCTCTGACCCTCCACCCTACCCAGCATGACATCCTTCTCCAACGATTGTTTCCTCCGGACTACATGTCCAAAGTAGGAGAGACGAAGCTTAGCCATCCTGGCCTCCAAGGAGCACTCTGGCTGCACTTCTTCCAAAACAGATCTATTGGTTCTTTTGGCAGTCCATGGCACCCTCAGTATTCTCCTCCAACACCACAACTCAAAGGCATCAATTCTTCTACGATCCTCTTTATTCACTGTCCAGCTTTCGCATCAATATGAGGCTATTGAAAACACAATGGCCTGGGTAAGGCGCACCCTAGTCCTCAAGCTGACATCTCTGCTCTTCAATACTTTAAAAAGTTCCTGTGCAGCAGATTTGCCTAGTGCAATACGTCGTCTGATCTCTTGACTGCTACTTCCGCGAGTGTTGATAGTTGATCCAAGAAGAATGAAGTCCTTGACAACTTCAATCCTTTCTCCATTGATAAGAATGTTGTTTATTGGTCCAGTGGTGAGGATTTTGTTGTGGTTAGTTGCCCTCAAGTGAGTTTTGATTCATGGTAACCCCATGTGTACAGAGTAGAACTGCTTCATGGGGTTTTCAAGGCTGTGCTCTTTGAGAAGCAAATCACCAGGCCTCTATTCAAGGCTCAAACCAACCACCTCTCAGTTAACTATTAAATATATCACAATGATAATATAATAATTCTCATAAAATTACATATGGTGGTGGTTTTGTGCCGAGGAGTCAGTTCCGACTCTGTACAAGAATTTCTGAAGCTATAAATCTTTATAGGAGTAGAAAGCCTCATGTTTCTCCTGAGGAGCAGCTGGTAGTTTCGAACTCTTGATTTTGTGGCTAGCAGCCCATCTCCTAATCCACTATGCTACCAGGGGCTCCTAAATTACATATAAGGGGACTTCAAAAAGTCTATGGAAAAATGGAATTTTTCCACAAACTTTTTTGATGCCCCTTATATGTGAAGCCCCATTAATTCTATAAATCATTGTAATGAGTACTTGGCTAGATGAAATTTTCTCAAACCAATTAAAATTCCTACTTCTATAAGTTGAACAAAAACTGACTAGTATTCTTCCCTGCATAGTTTATTATTGTATTCAGAACTGCAGTTATGTTCTCATCTGATAAAAGGATGAGGAACCAAAGGAACCAAATAATTGCAGACACTTCATGAATCAGCAGATGACCAATCTTCTGAGTTAAGTCACCTTTCAATGTCAAGGGAATTTCACCTTTTTGTATTTCGTTAAAATTTTTCCAACATTGGAAAGAAAGCTCCTGTTATTTCAAGTATGTCCATTTATGACTAACACAACACTAGCACACAAATCAAATTAAACCCTGAACAAAAATATTATGTTAACAAGAAATAAAAAATTTAAATGATAACAATATAATCAAATGCAATAATTTGGTCCTAAAGACTGGTACCAAATATGCTGCATTATCTCAGATACTGCCCAATATCTGAAGTAAGCAAAAGCCATTTCCGGAAACTACATGACTACCAGGACAGAACCATTGCAATTGGAAAAAACAACTGAATATCTAACCAAAAATCAGGCCAAAAATGAAACTTTGCTGTTTTTTATTTCTCAATACCTTTACTTCAGCTTCTTAGACTTGGTGTTCCTCAACTACTTTTGTTTTTCTTGGCCTTAAAAGTTAACATTCCTGTTCTTTTAAACATGAATAGTATATTGAAAGATAACTGGCCAGAATCACCTTTACAAAACCTAAGAAGCAAATCACATAACCTCAGCAGATTTCTTCTACAAAAACTTAGAGGCTGAAGTAAAGATTTCTGCACTTCCATTGAGCTGAAGCACCCTGCGATCTTTCATTATTTAACTAATTCCTTCCTTATTGTCATCCTTAGAAATATCTTAGGTTTTACAGATCATGTCAACAGAAGATGATTTTCTCAATCCAGCTCTAGTGGACCTTTACAGGATAGGCCTATTTGGAAACTTTCAAGAAAATAATTTATTTAGGATCCCAGGAGATGTTGATCTCCTTCCTTCGAGCTTCTGTGTGATATTTCTGCTGCAACCCTTACCAATTCCCTTACCATGTCCTAAAGAAGCTTGTTCAGTTATTCTCTTTCTCTACTTTCCCTAAATCATCCCTAGCTGGCTCCTTCAGCTCATCATTCAATCTCTGTTTTGTTTTTTTCTGAGGGGAGGGAGGAGGCAACAACTTTATTGACAGAAAAATGCAATGAAATTTCTTGAAAGCTTAAAAGAAAGGAGGCAAAACTTAGACACCTCCCCTCAAACGCACGACCAGGTGCAGAGTGGATTCTTTCTGGATGTTGTAGTCAGACACCATGGGCCCATCTTCCAGCTGCTTCCCAGCAAAGATCAATCTCTGCTGCTAACGAGGGATGCCTTCCTTGTCTTGGATCTTCGCCTTGACATTCTCAATGGTGTCACTGTGGCTCTACTTCAAAGGTAATAGTTTTACCCATTAAAGTTGTCACAAAGATCTGCATTGTCAAGTGGGGAGGGCAGCAGCAGACACAACGGAACACCAATAAAACTCCGGCATCCATGGAACTCTCAATCTTTTAAAAACAAAGCCCTCTTTTCCCTGCCCAAATGCAATCAACTCTCCATAATTACTACAGTGTTTAATCTTTTTAAAATTCCTCACACAGACTAATGGGGGGAAATAGTTTTGTTTTGTTTTTTTAATTCTGTATTTGCTCCCAGAAGACATGAGAACATTTCCTTTCTCTGCTGCTCTATCAAATAAATACTGTTTTCTTCTCTCACATTCTATGTACCTTAGAACCAGGAGGAATCATTGATGAGCTCCATTACTTCTTCTTAACCCAACCCTATTAAAACTAACCTTGCTTCTTTGAGATCCAGACAGTTGTCTATACCATTCAATGTAGCTCCCTTTTAATAGTATCTATCTCCTATCCCATGCGAGTAAAGTTTTTGCTAAAGGTAATACGGAAACAGCTACAATCATACATTGACAGAGAACTTCCAGAGGCTAAAGCCAGATTCAGAAGAGGCCGTGCAACGAGGAATATCATTGCTGATATGCAATGGATCTTAGCAGAAAGCAGAGAGTATCAGAAAGATGTTTACCTGTGCTGTCTTGACTATGCAAAGGCTTTTGATTGTGTGGATCATGACAAGCTATGGACAACATTGCGAAGTATGAGTATTCCCAGAACACTTAATTGTGCTCATGAGGAATCTGTACATTACCGAGGCAGTTGTTCGAACAGAACATGGGAACACTGAATGTTTTAAAATTGGGAAAGGTGGGAGACAAGGTTGTATTCTTTCACCATACTTATTCAACCTGTATGCTGAGCAAATAATACGAGAAGCTGGGTTCTATGAAGAAAAACATGGCATCAGGATTGGAGGAAGACTCATTAACAACCTGCGATATGCAGATGAAACAACCTTGCTTGCTGAAAGTGAAAAAGACTTAAAACATTTACTGATGAAGATCAAAAAGCACAGCCTTCTGTATGGATTGCATCTCAATGTAAAGAAAACAAAAATCCTCACCACTGGACCAATAAACAACATTCTTATCAATGGAGAAAAGACTGAAGTTATAAAGGACTTCATTCCCCTTGGATCAACTGTCAATACTTATGGAAGCAGTAGTCAAGAGAGCAAATGACATACTGCATTAGGAAAATCTGTTGCACAAGACCTTTTTAAAGTGTTGAAGAGAAAAGATGTCAGCTTGAGGACTAAGATGCACCTGACCCAAGCCGTGGTATTTTCAATAATCTCATATGCATGCGAAAGTTGGACAGTGAATAAGGAAGATCATAGAAGAATTGATCTTTTGAGTTATGGTGTTGGAGACAAATATTGAAGTGCCATGGGTTGCCAAAAGAACCAATAGATCCGTTTTGGAAGAAGTGCAGCCAGAGTGCTCCTTAGAAGCCAAGATTACCAAACTTCGTCTCTCATACTTTGGACATATTTTGTCAGGAGGGTCCAGTCTCTGGAGAAGGATATCAAGTTTGGTAAGGTGGAGGGTCAGAGAAAAAGAGGAAGATCCTCCCCCCGCCAACGAGATGGACTGGCCAAATGGCAGCATCAATGGACTCAAATGTGGCAACAGTAGTGAGGTGGGCCCAGGATCAGGCAGTGTTCCGTTCTGCTATACATAATGTCGCGATGGGTCGGTACCAACTCAATGGCACCTAACAACAGCAACAAACAATCTCCAGCACAAGGAGCTCGGTAGCATAGTGGTTACAAGTTCGGCTACTAACCTCAGGTCAGCAGTTCAAAACTACCAGCCATTCCATAGGAGAAAGATAAGGCTTTCTGCTCCCGTAAAGATTTACAGTCTCGGAAATCCTATATAGGGTCACTATGAGTTGGAACTGACTGCAAAGCACACCACCACCACCACTTCCAGTACACTCACGGACTTTCTCTTATTTATTCCTCCTATTAACACTTGGAGTCCCGGTGTGGTGCTATACGATAAGCACTGGCTTGTTTGAACTAGCCACATGAATGGCAGTTCAAACCTATACCAATTGCTATGAGTCAGACCTGACTCGATGGCTCTTAACAACATCAACACTCTATATGGTGCTATAGTATAAGCATTATACTGTTAACCATAAGGTTGATGGTTCACACCCACCAGCTGCTTCTCATAAACCCTATAGAAGGTTGTTAAGAGCCTGAACCATTTAACAACAACAACATTAACATTCTGATGTGGCGCTATAGGATAAGCACTGGACTGCTAGTCACACTTACCACAAGGTCATAAGTTCAAACCCACCAGCTGTTCTCAGAAACCCTATACAGGGTTACTATAAGTAGGAATAAACTCAATGGCATGCAACATCAACATTCTAATAAGCTCTGGTGGCACACTGAATTCGGCTAACCACAAGGTCAGTGATTCATACCTAGCAGCCCCTGCTCCATGAAAGATGAGGCTGTCTGCTCCCATAAAATATTACAGTCTTGGAAATCATATATAGGGTCACTATGAGTTGGAACTAACTTGATGGTAGTGGGTTTGTTTGTTTGGTTGATTGGTTATCAACACTCCAAACCAAACCAATCTATTGCCATTGTGTCAATCCCAACTCTCAGTGCTCCTATACCACAGACCAGAAATGTCCCAAGGGGTTTCCAAGGTTGTCTGGAAGCAAACTGCCACATCTTTCTTGTCGGGGACTGGCCTCGACATAGGAGTGTTGTTCACGAGTGTTTGGTTCACAAGGAGGGGAGATCCAGCAGCGATAGAGATAGCGAAAGAATACACAGACAGACAGAAGAAGGGAGACAATGAGGCACCCCAAAGCCAGGTGGATACATCACTAGTGGGCAGACTTGGGAGTACAGGCATCGTGGCCTCTGCAGGCAGCAACTCACTGCCCTGCAATCTTTACTGCATGCCCTCCAACCTGTAATGCACACCTGGCGACGTCCGGGACTCTGTTTTATTTAGGGGAAGAGCTTCACACCAAGCTGGGAGGGACTTAGGCAAGGTACAGCTAACATCAGTACTTTTCCAGACATTCAGGTAACTTTACATCATACTTAGCTGGTTCGAATCCCAGGCCAGCAACTTGGTTTCTCAGGCTCAATTAACATATCTATAGCCCCTGAGCTCAGTTGGGGGAAGGTGAGAGGTAAGGACAAAAGCTTGGGCAGAGTTCCGCTGTTTCGGCTTCCTGAGCCAGGTCTGCAGGAGGACTCAAGATGCCCAGGTGAATGGGCGGCACCTGGAAAAGGGATTAGGGAGGATAGGCTTTTTGTCTGTAGAACAAAAGACTGGGAAGTAGCTAAGATATTTTTAGTTAATCCTTTGGAGAAAGGTTTGACCTTGCAACTTTTACAATCTGGGCTTTGAGGAAAATATTACATTTATCTGTGTATATCAAGGGCTTCTTGTCTGCAATTAATAAATATAACTGAACACTAAGATGAAAAGCAATTTGCTATTGACTGCCAGTGGCCTCATTTGTTACACTCAGGCCTATAGGGCCTCGAACCTCTGACCAAGCTTACACGGTCTGCAACACTTTCTCCCAAAAGTGGCTGGTGGGTTGAAACCACTCACTATTCAGCTGGCAGACAAGTTCTTCACTACTGGACTACCAGGGCTCCTATATCAGCATTACCAAAACCTAAGCAAACCTGCTGCCATCAAGCTGACTCTAACTCATAGCAACTATAAATCTTTATGGCAGCAGACCACCTCATCGTTCTACCACTGAGTGGATGGTAGGTTTGAACTGCTGATATTGAGGCTAGCAGCCCAACATCTAAATCATTGTGCCACCAGGGATCCCTAAAATAATACTTGTTATTGTTGTTAAGTGCCATTGAGTAGGTTCTGACTGACAGTGACCCTGTATAGGGTTTCCGAGGAGCAACTGGTAGGTTTGAAATACTAACCTTGTAGTTACAAGTTCAGTGCTTAGCTTATAGCACCATACCAAGGTGAGGAAAATATCTTCAACAAATAGTTGTGGAAACTGAGTGTTGGAGATATTAAATGATCTGTCCTAAACCACACAGATTATAAATGGAAGCTCTCAGATTCAAGCCCAAATCTACCTCTTAGTTGTGGGCCTGGCACATACTAGATACTTGGAGAATAAAAATTGATGACTTAGTCAATTAATTAATCATTCAGAATTTCTGCAGGGGCAACAATCAATTCACAAGGAGTGACAGGAATATGAAAATGTACACAAAATTAAGATCTGTAAATACTGTCTTCCAAATTGGTTGTGAATGCAATTCCATTTAAGCATGTAGTCAGATATTCACACATGCAAAAATTCTGGAAACCTAAAAGCCCTTGAATGTAACAACCATATGAGAATAATTATTTAAGGTAAACTAATTATAATACTTTATAGACTGACTACAAATTACAGAATAATCTTTAGTTAACCTGTACTTAGTACTTTCATCATTAACTTCACCCTAATAATAGGGATAAAATATCTGCTCTTATTAGGCCATGAGTAATATCTAAAGTGAATAATTCCTGGGAAGGATTAGTAAGTCATTCTTGGTATAACATGTTCAGTTAGAAGCAATGGAAGAGAAAATGAAAGAATCCTTTCACTGTAATTATGTTTTTCATTTGAATAAGACACACCCCTCAGGTTACCCTAAACAGAATTAAAAAAGTTAAGTCACCATTACCATCTTATCAAATCAACTCCAATACCAAACTGGATAACTACAAAGATAACCATTTTTAAGACAGTGATGTTGACAGTATAAATCTTGCTACAACCCTAAGAAATATATCTACTGGTTTAAGATTTTTATGATTTAGAATATTCTTCAGAATTTTTAGTTCTATATTGAATGATATTAGTATTGTATCATAAAAATATTTTTCCTGAGATGTATGATTTCAAAAAATTTTCTGAATACCTAAATGTGATTTTGTGTTGTTGTTACTGTTTGGTTGCTAAAAATGAAATGGTTCCTAGTAAGTGCATCGCTTATGTCCTAATAAAAAATGTAAAAAAAAAAAAAAAAAAGAATTACTCATTTTATAAAATTGTTGTTCTCCCGTTTCTTGAAAAAATAAAAATAAAAAGTCAGTTACATATACCAAATTGCATCCCAGGTTTCTAAAATAATTAAAATGCCTATTTCAGAGTAATTAGTACCAATGATACTAGGATGAATATGTAATATTATAAGAAAGACTGTACTCAGTTTTAAAAGAGAAAAACAATGTAATGAGAAAAAAAAATGTATATCCTGTAGAAATGCACATCATGTCCTTTCTTGCCTTCCAATTTTAAACATAAGCGTGGTGAGGTAAATCAGTATTCCAAAGCCAGGTAGTAATTTAAGTGTTTTGAGTTCATTATACCAAAAAGTAGGCATTCTAGGACACTGAGTCAAAGAACAAACTACTACTAGAGCTATAATTACAGTAAATCACTGAAAATAATCAACAAGATGACTCAAGCTTGAAAAATACTTAAATAATAGTTGTCATAAATAGCTTTTCACCACAGACTATACCTTCCAACTTTTTGCTTTCTATCTTGTTGCTCGATTGGGTAAAACTGTAATACAAATATTCCAAGAAGAATGATGTCTGTACACCATACAAAACTCAAAATAAAGCATTTTCTGAAACAAAAGCTGCTATTCAGAGTTTGCCTTATTATATTTTTTTAAAATGATTTTGAAAACTGAGTCTTTATGGGATACAAAAATCTAAAAGATAACTCATTAAATTTCCCTAAAGCCAAAATTTTCAAAGACTCAAATGCAATTGCCAAAGAAACCTCCTGTATTTCCCATCCATAAGCGTCTCTCTTTCTGTATTTTAAGAGCAGTGATTAAATACTCTACTGCGAACTGTTAGAGGTCAGCAGTACAGACCCACAACAACCAGTCTGTGGAAGAAAGATGAGGCCATGTACTTCCATACAGATTACAGCCTGGGAAACCCTAAATTGCTGTGGTTAAGTGCGGTCAATTTGGTTCTGACTTATAGCAACCCTGTATAGGGTTTCCAAGGATCTGCTGGTGAGTTTAAACCACTGACCTCGTGGTCCAAACCAACCTTGAGATCCAGTGCATTATCCCACAGCATCAGGGAGGGCCGTTTTATTCAGATAGAACAGCTGTAAGAATAGACTCAACAACAACACGTTTGTTTTTTTGCATGTTTTTGTTTGTTTGTTTGTTTGTTTGTTTGTTTGGTTGGTTGGTTGGTTGGTTGGTTGGTTGGTTGGTTGGTTGGTTGGTGTTCTGCATTTTCTTCAAAAACTTCCTGGTTTCTCTAGGCCAGTAATTCACAACCTTAGGTACAACAAGAGTCACCTAGTTACGAATCGGGCTGCCACCCTCAAGGCCAGCAGTTCATAACTACCAGTGGTTCCGCCAGAGAAAGATGAGGCGTTCTGCTCCTGTAAAGATTTACAGCCTCGGAAACCCTGTGCAGGGTCTCTATGAGTCAGAACTGACTCCACCATACTTAACAACAACAACAAGCCTTTTAAAAACAGCAATTATTAAAAGACCAGAGATTCTGATTAACAGGTTTTGAAATGGCCCATTCACACCTCTATGAGGTTTCCTAAGAGCTGCTGATGGGTTTGAACCAAAGACCTGGCATTAGCAATTCAGAGTTTATCCTACAACACCACACCAAGACTATGGAGCCCAGGCACAGCATTTTGAAAGCTACCCAGGTTTAATTCCAACATTCAGCAGTTCTACTGTAACACAACATTTGTGTTTCTAATCATCTCCATTTTGTGCAAAAATACACAATAAAAATTAAAATCATAGGGCTTTCAGAAAAATCAGGTTATAAATTGTTATTGTTGTTAAGTGCTGTCAAGTCAGTCTTGACTCATAGCAGCCCTGTATAGGGTTCCTAAAGAGCAGCTGGTGGTTTAAACCACCAACCTTGAGGCTCAAACTGATTTACAGTCTAGCACATTATCCTGCAGTGCCACACCAGGGCACCAGGTCATACATACAACACTACAGAGACTCATCAGGGACACAAAAACAACAGATAGGAAGCCTAAAAAATTTAGTACTTAAGTGCTGTGAGTCAATTCTGACTCAGAGACCCTATACAGAGATTCCGAGGAGCAGCTACTGGGTTTGAACTGCCAACCTTGTGGTTCGCAGTCCAATGCTGATCCTACAGCAAGAAGCACAAATGTTGGCACTTTGACAAAAAAATGAAGATCGTGTGTCAAACTATGCGTCAGAAGAGTTACAGTTTCTAATTCGTTATCTGAAATTACCTGTCATCTGTTTTCAGAATTATCTGAAATTGAAAAACGCTGTGTTCTCCTAGGTGGATGCGTTGGTTAATAACGCAGAAGACAAACAGAAAACGTGTGTGTGTGTGCATTATGGGCATCCCTATATAACTGTATTCAGCGGGACGCAGGTCTCAGCATTCACCTACTGCTTCTCACAAACAAAATCAAGCTAAGACAAACACAAAAGACATGTTATACACAAACTGCTTCCTAATAGGCCAACTGGAACCAATTCATGTTTTCATATCAAGCATTTTAGCACAACTTGAAAATCACTGCTCTAAAAATACATATGTTTAACAAACAGTTAAAACCCTACTTGTACAGGTTCAAGTTACATTACATGTATATTGCATGACTATAATATAATAAGACTGGTTCATCAAAGAGTATTTTCATTACTTTTTATTCCTTCATAGTGTTTGGAGCATTGCCAATATTTTAATCAGCTTTATGTTTAAATCAAGGTAAATCAATCATTTCCCTAGAAGTAGGTAGTGTATAATTTAGGAATTATGGGATTTTCCATATCACTATGCTATTTCAAAGGAGCTCTGGTAATGTAGTGGTTACAAATCAAGCTGCTAACCTCAAGGTCAGCAGTTCGAAACTACCAGCCATTCCACAGGAGAAAGATGAGGCTTTCTGCTCCTGTAAAGATTTACAGCCTTGGAAACCCTGTGCAGGGTCACTATGAGTCGGAACCGACTTCACAGTATTTAACAACAACAAAATGCTACTCCAGAGGTTAGGGTATTTTATTTAGATTAAGTTTGTCTAGATAGGTGTAATACTTAGATGAATAAGAAACACAAAGTAAAATTCATCTTTACCACACCAACTGCCGTTGAGTCAATTCCAGCTCATTGGAATCCTGAAGGACAGAGGGGAATTGCTCCACAGACTTTCTAAGAGTAAATATTCACAGGAGCAGAGCGCTGCCTCATCTTTCTCCTTCAGGACAACTGGTGGGTTCAAACCACCAATCTTTCCAACACTTAACCCACTGCTTCAGCACAGACTCTAGTAAGTCCTCAAACAAATCACTCACTGAAAATAGAAAAGGATTACTAACTGTATGAAATGATGTTTTAATTTCATTTATAACCAATGAAATACAAGTTTCACTAAAATACCATCTCTTACCTATCAGATTAAAGAAATTCAGAATTTTGATAATGCATTACATTGAAATGGTACTCTATATAGTCCTGGCAGATATGCAAAAATGGTGCAAAAGAAAATCTCATAATAACTAATCTACATATGTATTTACATTTTGACCAAGAAATCCTACTTTCATGCATTTACCCTAAAAATATCTACAACAATATGAAAATCACCTGTAACATTATTCACTCCAGCATTATTTATAATTGCATAGTACTGTGAAACTTAAAATTCTATACAAGTAAAGTGGTTAAATGGCCAAATATTCAAAGTACAATGCTCTAATAAAAAGCATAAATTATGAGGGGAAAATGTTCTATTCCTGGTTGGAACAGGGAATGCTCAAGAAGATGGGATATCTTTTTGTTGTTGTTAAGACACATTTGTTTGTACACTGGGTGAAGGTTCACATATCAGATGTTCATTTTACATTCAGCAATTTATAATCATTTTGTTTCATCTCATTGACTGTGAGTCTGGAGCACGTATTATACCAAGAAACAAAGGAGTACTAAAAGAATCGTAGTAATAAAATCTAGGCAAATGAAGATAAAATGGCTGTCCTGTTTTCCATTTCCTAATGATGTTGCTGTTGTTATTTTCTCTAAAACAATTCAAAACAACAAAAGGAAAGAAATAAAAACATACAAAAGTCATGCCATCAGGGTAATTAAAGACAGAATGTCCTAAGTTCAAAATAATTTCAGAGAAATATCTCTAAATCAGAGAACGTCGTCATCTTTACAAATTAAAGGAGGCACCAGATTGTCAGTTCAAACCCACCAGCCACTGATTGGAAACCACATACAGGGCTCCTATGAGTCGGAACTGACATGACTGCACTTAGCAACAATAACTAAATGCAAACAGTGATTCTTTATTGGATACATGATCAGAATGAAAAATACTTGCAAAAAAAAAAAGACATTGGGACAACTGGCAAAAAGTTCAATATAGAATATATTTTTTATAACAGCATAGTTGTAGTTGCTGTTAGGTCCCATGGAGTCCGCTCCAACTCATAGCGACCCCTATTCACAATAAAGAGAAACTGCCAGGTCCTGAACCATCCTCACAATTGCTATGCTTGAACCCACTACTGTTGACATTGTCTCAAAATATCTTGTTGAGGGGCCTTCTTTTTCAATGACCCTCCTCTTTTCCAAGAATGATGTCCTTTTCCAGAGATTGGTCTCTCTTGGGAGTATGCCCAAAGTACAAGAGAGGAAGCCTCACCATCTGCATTTCTACGGAGAGTTCTGGGGACACTTCTTCAAGCCAGATTTGTTTGCTCTTCTGGAAGCCTAAGAGACTTTCAATATTCTTCACCAACATCGTAATTCAGATGCACTGATGCTTCTGTGGCCTTCCTTATTCATTGTCCAACTTTCACATGGATATGAAGAAACTGAAAATACCATGCCTTGGGAAAGGTTTACCTTAGTCCTCAAATTGACATCTTTGCTCTTCTATTTAAAGAAATCTTTTGTAGTATATTTGCCTAACTGTTTTCATTAAGTACCACCGAGTAGGTTCCTACTCACACAACCCTGTATAGAGTTCTCAAGGAGTGATTCGTGAATTTGAAGCACCAACGTTGTATATCATTTGATTTCTTGACTGCGGATCCTATGAGTGCTGCTTGTGAGTCAACACAATATGAAGTCTTTGACAACTACAATCTTTCCCTAGTTATCATAATGCTGCTTATTGGTCCAGTGGTGAGGATTCTAGTTTTCCTTACAAAGAGATATAATCCATACTGAAGACTATGAAGTCTTTGATCTTCATCAGTATTTCTGATCTTCCTCACTAAGTATTTCAAATCCTCTTTGCTTTCAGCAAGCAAGGCTGTGTTATTTGAATACTGCAGGTTGTTAAATGAGTCTTCCTACAATCCTGCAGCCTTTTGGATTATTTGCTCAGCATACAGATAGTATAAGCATAATGACAGGACACAACCCTGGCACAGACCTTTCCTAATTTTAAGCCACTCAGTATGCCTTTGTTCTGTTCGAAAGGCTGCCTTTTGGTCTATAAGTTCCTCATGAGCACAATTAAGTATTCTGGAATATCCATTCTTCAAAATGTTATCCATAGTTTTTTTTGCTTTGTTCTATTTTAATGACTCACACAATTGAAAGTCTATGCATAGTCAATAAAGCTCTCAAAAGCACAAGTAAACATCTTTCTGGTATTTTCTGTTTTAAGCCAAGTTCCATCTGACGTCAGTAATGATATTCCTAATTCCGTGTCCTTTTCCGAATCAAGCTTGAATTTTTGGCAGCTTCCTCTCAACGTACTGCTGCAATCATTTTTTAACTATCTTCAACAAAATTTTACACAAAACAGATGATTTCCACATTCTGTTCAGTCACACTTTCTTTGCAAATGGGCATAAATATGGATCTCTTCCAGTGAGTGGACAAGTAACTGTCTTTCAAATGTCTTGACATAGATGAGTGTGTACTTTCAGTGTTACATCAGTTTGTTGAAATTTCTCTATTTGTATGCTGTCAATTCCTGAAGCCTTGTTTTTCAACAATGTCTTCAGTGCTGCTTGGACTTCTTCCTTCAGTACCATCGGTTCTTGATCAGATAGTACTTCTTGAAATGAAAGAACATTGACTAATTTTTTTTGGTACAGTATACCTACCATCCATCTTCTTTTAATGTTCTCTTGTCCATAGAATCCCTCAATATTGTAACCCTAGGCTTGGATTTTTTTTCTTCAGTTCACCCTAAGAAATGCTGAGCATGTTCTTCCCTTTTGATTTTCTATCTTCAGGTCTTTACACATTTCATTATAATATTTGATTTTGTTGTCTCATGATGCCTTTTGAAATTTTCTGTTTAGCTCTTTTACTTCATTTCTTCCTGTCACTTTTTCTTCTCTGTGCTCAAGAGCAAGTTTCAGAGTCCATCTGACATTCATTTTGATCTTTCCTTTTTTTTTTTTTTTTAAATGACCTTTTGCTTTTTTCATGTATGATGTTCTCTATGTCATTCCACAACTCTACAGGTCTTTGGTCATTAGATTCTAATGTATCAAATTAGTTTTTGAGATTATCTATAAATTTAGGTAGGATATAGTCACGGTCATATTTTGACTCTTGTGGACGTTATTTTCATTTTCTTCAGCTTCAGATAAACTTGTATATAAGCAATTGATGGTCCGTTCCACAGTCGTTCCCTGGCCTTGTTTTGGCTAATGACAAGGAGCTTCCATGGTCTCTTCCCACAAATGTAGCCAATTTGGTTTCTGTGTATTCTATCTGGTGAGGTTGATAAAAACCTTTTATGTTGTTCAATAAAGGAATTTATAATGAATAAGTCATTCATCTTGCAATATTCAATCACGGAATCTCCAGCATCGTTTCTGTCACCAAGAACGTATTTTCCAGCTGTGGATCCTTCCTCTTTGTTTTCAACTTCCACATTCCAATCACCCATAATTTATCAGTGCATCTTGATTACATGTTTGATCTATGTCAGACCCATGAGACAAAAGAAAAATATAGGTTTCCCCCACTATTCAAAATCAGAATTCCTATGAAAACCTTTACAAGCCAAAATGACATAAAGAAGCAATTACCATTAATTCATATGGGAGAAAACTTTTGAGCATTCAGAGATCCAAAAAATAACCTAGCAAAGAATACAAAAAACCTAAAATATTACTAACATATAGCATTCACAGACACAATTCAAAGTGCTGGCAGCTTGATGCTGAGATGCTGAGTGCAGTTACCAGGGAAGGAGCTTGGCATCACCACTCTCATTGCTCAAACTGTGTACAGCCTCTTCAATGGCTCGCTGAGAAAAAATTTTTAATGCTAAAAACACTAGGTTTGCCTTTTGACTTTTTTCATAAAAGCGAAAATTCTCTTCAGATTTCTTTTGGTTAGCCACACGTGGCCCTTTCATAAAGGCAAAGTGGGGCAGAGCAAACTTTTGAAAAGCAGGGCATACCTGTATGGCTTTTTTTTTTAACTTTCCAAAGAATAAACAGTTAAGTTTTACTTGACTTTGAAAATGTATGGAACATGTTGTTTAAATAAGACAGTGGAGCAAATATCCAAGAAAAGTTCAGGTATCTAATATTTCATCTTCAATGCCTTCAAAGAACAATTTAACAGTGCAGTACAGACCCTCCTTGTTAAAAAACAGAATAATCTTGCAGTTAAGAAACCATGTTGCATGGGTGGAATGGAAGCAGGAACCACAGGGAAGAAGCAGGATACCTTTTGGTATGGAGTTACAATCATTGAGACAAAACAATGTGTATTATTTACTGAATGTAAAGCTGATGATCTTGTCTGTGTAACTGCACTCAATTCACAATGAAAAGTTTTTAAAAATTAAAATATATTTATGCATTCTATTTCAGATAAAAAAGAAATAATGTTGATTATTAACAGATTTTTTAATGTGACTACTTTACAGATGTTGTTGTTATTAGGTGTTGTCCTGTCAGTTCCAATTCATAACGACCCTATGCACAACAGAATGAAACACTGCCCAGTCTTGTACCATCTTCACAATTGTTGCTATGCTTGAGCTCATTGCTACTGTACCAATCCATCTCATTGGGGGTCTTCCTCTTTTTCACTGAACTTCTACTTTACCAAGGAGCTCTGGTAGCATAGTGGTCACAAGTCAGGCTGCTAAACTAAAGGTCAGCAGTTCGAAACTACCAGCTGTTTCATGGGAGACACATGAGGCTTTCTGCTCCCAAAAAGTTTACAGCCTCAGAAACCTAACTGTTGTTGTTAGGTGCCATCGAGTCAGTACTGACTCATAGTGACCCCTATGCACAGCAGAACGAAACGTACCCGATCCTTGGCCAACCTCACTACTTTTGTCACGCTTGAATCCATCGATGCTGCCACTTGGCTACCATCTCTTTGGGGGTCTTCCTCTTTTCCTCTGACCCTCCACCTTACCAAACATGAAGTCTTTCTCCAGCAACTGGTGCCTCTTGACAGTATTTCCGAAGTATGAGAGACGAAGTTTGACCATCTTGGCCTCCAAGGAGCACTCTGGCTGCACTGGCACTTTCAATATTCTCCTCCAACACCATAACTCAAAAGCATCAATTCTTCTACAGTCTTCCTTATTTAGGGTCATTATTAGTTAAAACCGACTCCATGGCACACAACTACCACCACCACCACTTGACCAAGCACGATGTCCTTCTCCAGCGACTGGTTCCTCCTGAGACCATATCTCAACTATGAGACACTGAGTCTCACCTCCGAGCTTCTAAGGAGCACTCTGGCTGTACTTCTTATAACACAGATTCGTTTGTTCTTCTGGTAGTCCATGGTATGTTCACTATTCTTTTCCAACACACTCTTCTGACATCCGTTTTGGTCTTTTCTTTCTTTACTGTCTAGTGCTTTAGTAATAACTAAAATAACAACAAACAAAACCCTGCATGCTAAAATATTCCATCTAATGTTCTATAGTAATTCATAGAATGCTTCGTGTAGATAGATTTTAATGAAAGGGCTAAAGAGACCAAAGCAGGTAGGGTAAGTATTTAACAGTGGTTCTCAAATAGGACCAATCATTACAATAACTGGAAGACATCTACTTAAAGGCACTGTGGTATGGTGGGTTAAATTTTGGTCAGCCAATTCAAATTGTTGAGCATGATGAAGCAGTCTGCTTCCATACGGATTTACAGCCTCAGAAACCCTACTCTGTCCTAGCAGGTTGCTATGAGTTGGCATCAACTTGATGGCAGTGGGATTGGCTTCTTTTGTTTTACACATTTTGAAAGGAAAACTATTTCAATGTCCGTAAATACTAATTTCAGAAGATATGACACCAAAATCTGTTATCTTCAAAAGTTTCTTGATGAGATTCTGATCATCAGCAAGATCTTGAAATCACTGACTTATGCTGACTTTAGTTTATCCCCGTTACGAATGAGATCCATTTCTAACTGTCTTTAAGAATTTGTAGATAAATGTGACCAAGTACATACAATTCTTACTTAACATTACTTTAGTGAGAACCCTACATAGGGTCCCTATGAGTAAGAATCTACTCAATGGTATGCGCTGTCTGTAAGTAGAATGTTCTTAACCTGTGGAATGCCTATTGCTGCTGTTGTTAGGTTCTGTCAAGTCGGTTTCAACTCATAGCGACCCTATGTAGGGTTTCCGAGGAGGGGGTGGTGGGATTGAACCACTGGCTTTGTGGCTTGCAATCCAGTGCTTAATATTCAGTGCCACATCAGGACTCCAGGAATGCCTATTGTTGTTGTTGCTTAGTGTGAATGAGTCGGTTCCAACTCACAGCAACTTTGTATAGGATTTCCAAGGAATAGCTGTTGAGTTTGAACAGCCAATCTTGCAATTCAAACCAACCAGTACTTATCCTACAGTGCATACCAGGACTCCACAGGAAATGTCTATAGTTACTTCTATTTGCTTTAAGCACAATTATAATGCTATACATAAAAAAATGATGAAATTATTCTTCTTACCTTGGATACATTGCTGACATAATTCATTTGAACTGTGCTTTCCTTATCAACTTGATTACAAAGGTTCTGTAAAGTAGTTGCGTATTCTTTATCACTTTTTATTCTCAGGGCCATAAATTTTTTCACTGTTTCTAATAACCGTAATTCCCAGTCTTGCAATTTTAACACAGCTTCATGTGAATTCTGCAGTTCACTCCCAAATCCCATTTTTGTAAGGCACTGTCTTTATCCTCCACACTGCACAATGAGCCTTCTAATCAGCACATATCTGTGTAAGTAAACAGAAGAAAATAAACTTATATAAAAAGGAAACAAGTCTTCAAACTAAAGTTATACCCATTCTTTTTAAGGTAAAAATCACTACAGAATGCTTTTCCCCTGAGATGAGGGCAAAGATAAGACTGTCTTCTGTTCTCACTACTCTTATTTAACATCCTACTAGAGCCTCTAGACAGTACAGTGGAAAATAAATAATAAAAGGTATTCAGATTGCAAAGAAAGAAGTAAAATTATCTCTGTTCACAGATAACATGACCTTAAACACAGAAAATTCCAAGGAATGCAATTTTAACAAGAATTAAAACTAGTAAGTTAGTTTAGCAAGTTATTGATTAAAAAAAATCAATATACAAAAATTAATTGCATTTTTACACTAACATTAATCCATCTATATTTGTAAAACGATATTTATAATGCTGTTGTTTTTAAGTGTCTTTGAAACTGTTCCATCTCATAGCAGACCTGTATAGGGCTTCAGAGGCTTTTAAATCTTTAAGGGAGCAGAAAACCTCATCTTTCTTCTGCAGAGCAGCTGGTGGGCTTGAACCATGGAACTTGTAGTTTTCATTGCATATGACATCATAAAGAGTAAAACAGACCAAACCTCATACCATATATAAAAAACTAACTCCAAATGGACTCAGGATCTAAATATAAAAATTAAAACAAAAACTCTAAGAAGGAAATAAGGGATACTGCC
>NW_006408707.1:593182-598264 GCF_000296735.1 Chrysochloris asiatica
GGTTAACAGTAGAGAAACCAGACAGAAACAGAAGCTGAGAATGGCTGCACAATTCCAAGAATGTAATCAATGTCACTGAACTGTACTTGTAGAAAAAGTCAAATTGGTATATATCTTGCTATGTGTATTCTGAACAACTACAAAATAACTTTTTTTTTTAACACCCAAACTTGCAGATAGTACCCATTTGAACTAGCTTTGATGGCTTGATGATGAGAACTCGACGAGAGGAAGATTAAAAAAAAAAAATCTGATAAAGAAAACAAGTGTAAATCACTAAAATTTGAGAACTTGACCTATACTTATGGATGTAGTGGCTCAAAATGCCAACTGAGAGGGAAGGAGTCTTCACATCAAGGATCAATCCAATCCCTTCTGTACACAGGGTTCATAGGGATGGGCAACTTAGACACTGGCAATTTAAAATGGGCAGAGGAGGTTATAAAGACACGGAGTGACTGGCTTACAAGTTTTCAAGAGGGAATTTAATTTCAGAGGGTGAGGGGGAAGGTAGAAGCCCCACTGAATAGTTTCCATCTCGTCTAGATGGGTCTGGTGAAAGGAGATGAGGATAAGAGTCTTATGATTCAATAGTGAGTAACTGTTATCATGATGAACTGAAATGGTCACAAATATAAAGGTAAAAGTTTTGTAACATAAGGCGGGCGGGGATTTGAGGGGAGTAGTTAATCTTACAGTCAAGTAACAGAGGACTTGACTATAAGGGAGAAGAACACGAGTGGAATGTGGGACCCTATCCAGAGAAGCAGTGATACCAGAGATATAGGTAGAGATGATAACATGGAGAGATAGAGCAGCTGGGGTCTCTAAACTCATGAAAAGAGAAAGGCTGTATGCTGGCAGCAAGAAGGCAGGCTTGCAGAATGTGCCCTTTGATTGTTTAAATGACTATATATTCCTGAGTGTTTTAGTGTACATCAAAACAAAAAAACAGAGGAAACAGTAGCAAATATTGTTGAATGATGATGCTTGGAGGAGACTGTAATCATTGCAATGAAACAAAATACAATAGGATGAGTATAAAACCGATGTTCTATGTAAACTAACACTCAATTCACACAAAAAGCTTTTAAATTTTTTTTAATTAACTCTGCTCATCAAAGGACTTTATCAACAAAATAAAGAGTTAATCCACACAATGGGAGAAAACCTAGGGAAACCAAATAGGCTCATGGGTTTAATATAAAAAATATAAAGAGAAGTCTTAACAATTAACAACAAAAAAGCAAACCACCTAAAAAAAAAAAACATGACAGCAGCACTATGTAACCAAAACTGTATATTCTACATAGCCACAGAACAGGAGAAAATACGAGCGGGCTTCAAAATTTTGTGGAAAAATCCCATTATCTTTTGATTCCATTTCTCCATGAACTTTTCAAAGTCCATATTTGTAAATTATATATCTAATCAGAAACTTTTATCTAGAATATATACAGATTTTTACCATTGCATAATAAAAAGGCAAATTAACCAATTTAAAAATAAAGGATCTGAATAGACATTTCTCCAAAGACACATACAAATGCTCAGTAAACACATGAAAAGATGGTCAACATCATTAGTCATTATTGTTGTTAAGCGCTGTTGAGTTGTATTATTATTATGACTCTACTCGTAGTGGCCTTGCATAGGGTTTCCAAGGGGTCATTAGATAACTGCAAATTAAAACCACAATGAGACATCACCCACTTGATTCCCATAGTCAAAAAAGACATACAATAACAACTACAGTGAAACTGTGAAGAAACTGGAAACCTCATACAGAGCTAGTAGAATTGTGAAATGGCACATTCACTGTGGAAAACAGTTTGGCCATACCTGAAAACATTGAAAGAGGACTCCTAGAATTAGCATACTATCCAGAAAGTCTACATAGATGTGGTGCTGTAGGATAAGCATTTGACCATAGGTTGGTTTCAACTGCAAGGCTGGCAGATCAAACTCATATATACATTGCTGTTGCTAAAAGTGGTCAAGTTGGTTCTGACTCAAAGCAACCCTGTATAGGGTTTCCAAGGAGCGGCTAGTGAGCCTGAATCAATGACCTTGTAGTTCAAACTGCTCTAGCAGTCCAGCACATTAACTCAAAGTGTCACACACCAGGACTACATATATATATGTATGTATACACATACATATACATATCTCAGAAAGAGAGTCCTGGTGTGGCACAGTAGGATAAGCATTAGACCCCAATGTTGGTTTAAACTGAAAGATTAAAGGTTCAAACTCATCAGTCGCTCCTCAGAAATCCTATACAGGGTCATTATGAGTTGGAACCATTTCAAAAGCACTTAACAACAGCAACATATCCAAGAGATGAAAAAAAACCTGTCCACACACACACAGAACACTTCATACTTGATCATTCACAGAAACATCTGTTGGCAATAGCCAGAGAGCAGAAACAAATGTCTATCAATATATCAAGGGATAAATAAACTGTGAAAGAGATTTAACACATCCATATGAACATCTCAGTAGGTTTTTTTTACAGAAATTGACAAGCTGCTCCTAAAATTTATATGGAAATAAAAAGGGAATAGAATAGCCAAAACAATCTTGAAAAAGAATAAGAGGGCTTACACTACACAATTTCATAGCTTACTATATTCCATACAATGGAATTGTTGTTGTTACTGTTGTTAAGGGCCATAGAGCCAGTTCCGACTCATAGAGACTCTGTATAGGGTTTTAAAGGAGCAGCTGATAGCTATGAACCACCAACCTTGCCGTTCAAACCAACCTTTCAATCCAGTGCTTATACTACAGTGCCATACCAAGACTTCTACAATGGAATATGATTCAGCAATAAAAAGAAATTAAGAACATAATGACACAGGCTACAACATGAAAGAACTTTGAAAACATTATTCTAAATTAAAGACAGTATCAAAAGGTTACATACTGCACATCTGATGCTATTTACATGAAGTGTCAAAAAACAGGCAAATCTACAAAGGTGCAAAGTGGATTTGTGGTTGTCTAGGGCTAGAGGATTTAAGGAGCTCTGGTAGCATAGTGGTTACGAATCAGGCTGTGAGCCACAAGGTCAGCAGTTCGAAACTACCAGCTGTTCCGTGGGAGAAAGATGAGGCTTTCTGCTCCCATAAAGAGTTACAGCCTCAGAAACCCTGTACAGGGCCACTATGAGTTGGAACCAACTCCACGGCGCATAACAACAACAGGGCTAGGGGATTTAGGAGAAACTTGGGAGGAACTAACCATTAGTGGTTGCTGGATGTCTATTGGGGATGAATATTTTGTAAAAACTGATTGTAGTCATGACTGTACAGCTGTTTAAACGTACTAGAAATCATTGATTTGTACACTCTGCTTCTGCCATGAAATTGATTTCAGCTTAAGGCAACCCCTATGCACATCAGAGTAGAACTGTACTCAATAGGGATTTCAAGGCTATGACCTTTCAGAGATCAATTACCAGGTATATCTTACAAGGTGACTCTGGCTGAGTTAAAACCATCACCCTTTAAGCTAATAGTCAAGTGCTTACCTTCAGTGATACCCAAGGACTCCATGCATACTTTAAATGGGTGAATTCTTGAGTATATGAATTGTATCACAATAAGGCTATTTTAAAAATCACTTCAGTATAACCAATGATCATTTCAGGATACATTCTAAGAATTTTCTCCAACATATCCTGCTTGCTTGCAACCCTAAAAAGTACAATGGAATTTATTTGGATCTCTTGTCTAGAATATGGGATAGTGAGTTTTTCAGGACGAGATACAAAAAAAAAAAAATGAACAAACTTTTTATTTTGAATTCTGCCTCACCCATTGCCACTACTGTTGTTGGGTACCTTCAAGTCAGTTCTGACTCACAGGTAACCGATGTACAAAAGAACAAAATACTACCTAGTCTTGTGCCTTCCTCACAATCATTGCTCTGTTTGAGCCCATTGTTTCAGCCACTCTGGATGGGCTCAAACACAGCAATCCATCTCATGAAGGGCCTTCCTCTTATAACTAACCCTCTATTTACCAATCACGATGCCTTTCTCCATGGATTGTTCCCTCCTATTAATATATCCATATCGCATGAGACAAAGTCTTGCCATCTTCCCTACAAAAAGTACAACATTCTGGTTGTACTTTTTGCAAGAGAGATTTGTTTGTTCTTTTGGAAACCCATGATGCTTTCAGTATTCTTTGCCAACACCACAATTCAAATACATCAATTCTCTGATCTTCAGCTTTTGCATGCACAAGAGGTGACTAAAACTACCTTGGTTTGGGTAAGGGGCATGTTAGTCCTCAAAGTGACATCTTTGCTCTTAAACAATTTTAAAAGATCTTTTGCAATAGATTTGCCCAATGCAATACATCCTTTGTGCTCTTGACAGTTGGTTCCACGAATGTGGATTATGAATCGAAGTACAACGAAATCCATGACGTCAATATTTTCATCATTTATCATGACATTACTGGTACCATTGCAAGGATTTTTGTGTTCTTTATGTTGGCATGTAGTCCATACTAAAGACTATATTCTTTGGTCTTCATCAGTAAGTGCTTCAAGTATTTTCAGTTTCAGCAAGAAAAGTGTGTCATCTGCATATGGCAGGATATTAATGATTCATCCTTCAATCTTTTTTTTTTTTTTTAAGTTTTAATTCTGAATTGAGTGATAGTTTACATGGGAGAACACTGGTTTTGCACTCATTCTATCATATTTCATTTCACTGAAATGATTACAATTTCCTCCATGCATCATCATTCAACAGTATTTGCTTCTATTTCCTCTGTTTGTTTTTGTTTTGATGTACACAAAAACACTAAGGTATATAAAATCATTTAAACAAAAAAAGGGCACATTCTGCAAGCCTGCCTCCTGGCCACAAGCACAAAGCCTTCTCTTTCCATGAGTCTAGAGTCCTCAACTGCTCTGTCTCTCCATTTCATCATCTCTGTCTCCATTTCTGGTCTCGCTGATTCTCTGGATAGGGTCCCACATTCCACTCATACTCTTCTCCCTTTATGGTCCTAGGGTCCTCTGTTCCTGGACTGTACGATTAACTACTCTCCCCTTTTT
>NW_006408707.1:603395-605122 GCF_000296735.1 Chrysochloris asiatica
AATATCAAGTTTCCAATAGAACTCAAGTGGACATGTCTGAACTCCAGTCACAGCAATTCATCTCGTATGCCGTCTTAAAAAAAAAAAAAAAAAAAAGGTTACTATTGGTATTTTGGGGTAGAGCTTGGATCAGGAAACAGTACCTTAGAAACTCCTACCACCAATAAATAATGAAAAGAACAAAATAGTTGTTAAGAAAAATTCAATTTTAAACGTATCAGCAAATAAAGGAAAACAACCTTTTGCCACAGTTTCAAACAAATTTTCAAAGGAAAGAAAGAGATTATGCTAATGCTCTTGGCAGCATGGTAGGATGCCCAGTAACATCCCCACCATCCCAAGTCTGAGGAAGAAAAGTTAACAAAACTCTAAGAAGTCACACTGGATCAATCAATTTGCAAAGAAACTGAACTGAGAGAGGAAGTAGGCAGACCTGGAGAAAGCCAAGGTCAGACTTTCAATGATAGAAGCCTCCTATATAGGAGGAGACCTTAGGAAATGCAGGGAGGGCAACCTCATCTTGTTATTTTCCAGGTCTCTGTGTAGCACTGTGTGTTAAACCACTGGGCCACAATGTCGGTTTGAACCACAAGGTCTGCGGTTCAAACTCAATAGCTACTCGTTGGAATTGCTATACAAGGTCACTATGACATGGAACTGACTAGACAGCACTTAACAACAGCAATGAACAATTAATGGACAAAGCTTAACTCTAGAATTACAGAATATTTTAAAGAATCTTATTAAACCCACTGCCATTGAGTCAACTCTGACTCACAGTTACCATACATAGGGTTTACAAAACTGTAAATCTACACAGAAGCGAAGAGCTTCATTTATCCCACAGAGCAGCTGGTGTGTTTGAATCACCAACCTAGTGGTTAGCAGCCCAATGCCTAACCCCCAGCGTTACCAGGAATCCTGGAATCTTTTTAGAGAAGGCTAATCTCAGAGTCTCCAATAAGGCTAAGCTCAGCCCCAGCCAATCTCTCCTCACCCCTGCACCTATATACTCTTATGCCGAAGAAACTAAAATAAAAAATAAAAATAAAACCTAGATTCCAGTTTAGACATGATGGCAAAGACCATTTTTCCCTCTTCTTACCTACTAAGCTCTAATGCACATATTGGAAACAGCCCAGAGACAACCAAAGAAAAACTTTGAAAGGTGGAAAGAAACAGTTGAAATCCTTTGGGATGTAAGGACTCAGGGAACAACACAGAAGCAGAGAATCTGCTTCCCTCAACCCAGCAGAAGGTTGTCCAGGCTCAGTTTTTCCAAACCTCCAAAGTGGCAACAGAAGACATTCTATGTAAACGAATCCTATCCAGTATCAAACAGGGATCTCCAACATGTGGTAAGCCAGACACCACCAGAAAGAGGAAGTGACTGGTAGCCTCACCAAATATAAGTGACCAAGCTCTCTTCTTCCTTGAAAGACATGAAACTTCCTTTTACACCCAATAGGAACTGAAGCTGGAACATACAAGACAGATCTGCCACAGCAAGCAGCCTAAACAGGTTCTTTGTCTCCACAGGCCCAAAGATCTACTTCCCCACCCAAAGATATCAGAGCAGATAGGCAGAACTGAAGAGAAGGTTCCAGCATTTGCATGAATTACAGTCAGGAAGCCAAATTCTTCATGTTGTTGTTGCTAAGTACCCTGGAGTCAGTTCCAACTCATAGTGACCCTGCACAGGGTTTCCGAGGCTGCAAATCTTTACG
>NW_006408707.1:606128-607574 GCF_000296735.1 Chrysochloris asiatica
AGATGGATTGGCCAAGTGGCAGCAGCATGGCAACAGTAGTGAGGTTGGCCCAGGATCGGGCAGTGATTTGTTCTGCTGTGCATAAGGTCACTATGGGTCGATACCAACTCGATGGCACCTAACAACAATACAGGACAGGACCTTAGAGAATACAGGGAAGGCAACCTCATCTTGCCATTTTGCAGACCTCCATGTGGCATTGTGGGTTGAACTGTTGGATCACAGGTCAGTTTGAACAACAAAGTCTGGAGTCATGTTGTTAAGTGCCATCAAGTTAGTTCTGAATCATAGCGACCTTGTATAGCGTTTTCAAGGAGCAGCTGGTAGGTTTGAACCACCCACCTTGCCATTAGCAGTCCTGTACTTATCATATGGCTCTATACCACACTGGAACCATAACCCACAAAAAATGCTCCAAGAATATAGAGTAATTGGAGCCTTTGTGAATTGCTGGTGGGAACATAAAATGATGTTCCTAAAAATGTAAAATGTGAACTAAGATTCCTCAAAATGTGAAACATATATAGCACTTCTAGGGCAAGGTAGCAGAGTTGGCAGAAGCACTGAGTCTACAACAAATACATGGAAGGCCAAGTGAAACAGAAACAGGTGGTGATCCTGGAGTCCTGACCTTCATAGGATAAGACAGAGAAGTTGACTGAGTGCCGAGTGGAAAAGGAAGCTGAATAAGAGCAGTGAGAGAGAAGAGACATGGTCAGGTTGTCAGCTAGCATGGAATGGCATGGCCATCCTGAGATTTTGTGAGCAGCCACCAATACAGTGGTCTGCAGTCAAAGGATGCTACTGGCGGTTGGTAGAAAGGGGGCTGCAGCTCTCCCTTGTTCCGTGCCCACCTGGTAGCTGGGAACATGGCCAGTCGCCACCTTTGTCAACCCAGCAGCATTGGCCTCCGGGTGAGGTACCTGGATTACCCACTGTGTGTGAACCCACGCTGAGCTACACTGCACAAACAGTAAGCAGAGAACTGCATTCACACTTCCAATCTCTCTGACATCCACAAGAAGTCAATCCATGAGTGCTGAGAACATACAATCATCAATTAAATATACATACAACACACACTACAATGTCTCACAGAAAACAAGCAATTTCAACTTAGATAACAATTTCAACTTACAAAAGAGAGTGCCTCAAACTAGTGACCAAAATACAGAGTCAGAAAACTATAATATCAGAACCAAAAAAAAAAGAATTTTAAACAATTATATTTGGGTACCTTCAAGTAATTGAGAGAAAGATTAAGGAATGCAAGGAGAACACAGAAATAAACTTTAGAAGAAACAAGGAAAATGAGGCCTTAAATGGAATCCTAAGCCCCACCCCAAACATTCAGGGATGGGTCATTCCCAATTGAAAAGACATGCAGACCAACCCTGAACAGCTAGAACAGAAGATACTTCTTGAAAAAAGACCAAGAGGGAGGGG
>NW_006408707.1:607904-622822 GCF_000296735.1 Chrysochloris asiatica
GTCTGAAGAGGTAGTGGGCGTGCAAGAACTCCCAAATTTGCAGACAGTACCCATTTGACCTAGCTTGGATGGCTTGCTGGCCAGAATTAGATCAGATGAAGATAAAGAGATATGATACAGGGAGCAAGTGCAAAGTGCTACCACCTGATGAACTGGACCTTTGTTTTTGGATGAAACTGCCCAAATTCCCAACCAAAAAGGGGAGGATTTGTCATATCAAGGATTAAGCATGTCTCCCCAGCACACTGGGTTGATAGGGATGAGCAACTTATGACTTCAACTATCAAAATGGGGGGCTATAAAGGCACAAAGTGGCTGGCTCACAAGCTTTCATGAGGGTTCTTAGTGTCAGAATGAGAGGAAAAAGACAGAAATCCTACTGAATAGCTCTCCTCTTATCCAGATGGGTCTGGTGATGAGGAGGATAGGATTTTATGATTCAATTGTGAGCAACTGTTATTAAGTCTAATAGACATTGTCACAATCTCCTGTAAATAAAGAGGAGGTGCAACTAACAGCAGAGAACAATTAATCTGCCATTTCAGCAACAGAGGACCCAAGGATCATCAAGCGGAAAGAACATGAGAAAAGCGAGGAATCCTAACCACAAAAGCAGCAACAACAGATGGTGGCAGAGACAATGGTACTGAGAGACAGAGACAGAGCAGCAGTGCACTATAGGCCCAAGGACTGAGAAAAGCAGTATGCTTGCAGGCAGGAGGCTGGTTTGCAAAATGTACCCTTTCAACATTTAAAAGACTACATATTTTTAATATGGTACATCCAAAAAAAAGAAAAGAAAAATAATAGAGATAAACACTATTGGCTCAGGGTGCATGGAGGGGACTATAATCATTATACTGACTTGCTGAATGTAAAACTGATGATCTGCCCTGTAAGCCTTCACTCACTCAATACACAATGTTGTTGTTGTTAAGTGCTGGTGGAGTCAGTTCCAACCCAGAGTGACCCTATATAGGGTTTCTGAGAAGTGGCGGGTAAGCTTGAACTGCCCACCTTATGGTTCAAACCTACTTTGCAGTCCAGTACATGAACCCACAGAGCCACACCAGGACTCCTCAATACACAATAAAAGTTTTTTAAAAAAGGAAAACATTACAAAGTGACAAAATAAATTTAAAAATTAGAAACAATACAAAAACAGCATTAGAAAGCCACAAGATTAATATTAAAATTTTAGAAATATATACTACATGGAAAGGGCAAAGAAGTAGAATTGAATCAATGAAAGATCGAATTACTGAGTTTGAAGAAAAATCTCTCAATATTCATTTGCTTAAGAACAATCTGAAAAAACAATTAAAAATCCAAAGAAAGTCTAAGATTTATGTGGGACACTATCAAGAGAAAGCCAGAATGGCCAGACTTCATCTCTCATACTTCAGAAACATTGTGAAGAGGGACCAATGCCTGGAGAAGAATATCATGTTTAGTAAAGTGGAAAGTCAGAGAAAACTAGGAAGACAACCCTGCCCCGCCCCACCGCCCCAGCAATATGTATTAGCACAGTGGCAGCATCAGTGGGCTCAAATATAGCAATGATTATAATGTTGGCCCAGGACTGGGTAGTATTTCTTTCTGTTGTGTACAGGGTCACTATGAGTCGGCACTGATTCAATGGCACCTAATGACAACAATAACAATCAAGAGGAATAACATATGTGAAAGGAATTCCAAAAGAGGAAAAGACAAAAAAAATAAAAAAAAAAAATCCATAGAGCTACCGGAAGGAAATTTCCCAAAAATCATGAAAGATGAGAAGATAGCCATCCAGAAGTTGAACAGACTCCAAACAGGATAAATCTCAAAAGAAAATCACCAATTATAACCAAATTTTTCAAAACGAAAGACAAGGAAAAAATCCTGAGAATAGCTTAGAGAAAATGAAAAGTTACAGACTAAGATCTGATTTCTCAGCAAAAACCATGTAGACAAGAAGATAATGAGAACGAAATGCATAAAACTCTAAAAGACAAAAAACTGCCAACCAAGATTCATACAGCAAGCAGAAGTGTCCATCAAATATGATGATGAAATTAGGACATTTAAAAATAAACAGAAATTAAAAGAATCTGTAAAAACTAGACCAACCTTACCTAAAATATTAAAAGGAGTTCTTTGGACAGAGAAGCCAACAGCAGACAACAACCCGAGACTGACATACCTGTAATATCACCTAGAATTCAACCGAGATATAGAATTCAAAGTAAAATAAGACAAACCGATCAAACAGAAAATAAGGACCCAGAAATACTAGTACACAACAAAAAAATACAACATAGAGGCCAGCTGAAGAAATGTTACCACAGAACTTTCAGGTGAAGAGAAAATTGAGATTTCAAGGAAAAAAATAATAAAGCAAATCTAACTGTAACACTAAAATTAGACCAAGCATTACTCCTAGCCATGGTCCAACCCCTACTCCAAACACTAACCCTAGTCCTAACCATTTTGTTGTTGTTGTTGTTAAGTGCCATTGAGTCGGTTCCGACCCATAGCAACCCTGTACGGGGTTTCCGAGGGTGTAAATCTTTAGGGGAGTAGAAAGCTTCATCTTTCTCCCACGGAGCAGCTGGTAGTTTCGAACTGCTGACCTTAAGGTTCGCAGCCCGATTAGTAACCACTATGTTATAACCCTAACAATAAATGAGGTCCTAGGCCTGGAGTTCTGGTGTGGCACTGCAGGATAAGCAATGGACCACAAGGTCGGTTCGAACTGAAAAGTCAGCAGTTCAACTCACCAGCTGCTCCTCGGAAAACCTATACGGGTTGCTATGAGTCAGAACTGACTGGATGGCACTTAACAATAACAGGCCTAGTCTAGACCTAGTCATTGTCTTAACACAAATTCCCTACTCTTAGCTCTGGTTACGAATCGGGCCGTGAACCTTAAGATCAGCAGTTCGAAACTACCAGCCGCTCCACGGGAGAAAGATGAGGCTTTCTGCCCCCGTAAAGATTTACAGCCTCAGAAACCCTGTACAGGGTCGTTATGGGTCAGAACCAACTCAATGGCACTTAACAACAACAACAACAACAACCTCAGTAAAATAAAGAATGAAAAAAATAATACATTTTTTAATGTGGAACACAGAATTGCCATACCAAACTCATTGCCATGAAGTCAATGACAACTCCTAGGGACTTTATGGTACAGGCTAAAACTGCCACACAGGGTTTCCAAGACTGCCACATCTTTCTCCCATAGAGTGGCTGGTGGGTTCCAATTGCCGACCTTTCAGTTAGCAGCTGAGTGCTTTACTACTGTGTTACCAGAGCTTCAAATAAACCAGAAATCCCACTCCAAGATATATGTACCCAAAATAATTTAAAGTAGGAATTCAAACAGAAACGTAGACCAGTGTTCACTCCAGCACTAGTAGCAATAGCCAAATGACAGAAATAATCTATATCCATTTGTCTGTCAGTTTGTCACACTGTGGTAGCTGTGTATTACTATGATGCTGTGAGCTATGCCACAGTATTTCAAATACCAACAGAGGGCGGGTTTCAGTGGAACTTCAAGACTGAGATTAAGAAGAGAAGGAAACAGACCACCCACTTCTGAAAGGTTAGCCACTGAAAACATTATGAATAGCATTAGGACACTGTCAGATACAGGGCCAGAGGATTAGCTCCTCTCAGGTTGAAAGGCACTCAAAAAACTACTGGAAAAGAGCTGCCTCCTCAAGGTAGAGTTACCTTTCATGAGGCGGACATAACACTATTTCCATGAACTTTATTTGCTGATAGGGCACAATTCAAAATGAGAAGAAACAACGGCAAACATCCATTAATATTTGGAACATGGAATGTACTAAGTATGAATCTAGGAAAACGGAAAGTTGTCGAAAACTAAATAGAACGCCAAAAGGTTGATATCTTTGGACATTAGTGAACTAAAATGGATTGGTTGTGGCCATTCTGAATCAGCTCCGCTAATTATATGGTTTACCATGCAGGAAACAAGTCGAAGAGGTATGGCATTGCATTCACAATCAAAAATAGCATTTCAAGATCTATCTTGAATTAAAATGCTTTTGTGATAGGATATTACCCATATGCCTACAAAGAAGACCCCAGACTCATCTGTCAGTTTGTTGTACTGTGGTGACATGTGTGCTTCTGTGATTCTGGAAGCTTTCTACCGTAAATACCAGCAGGATCACACATAGTGGACGTGTTTCAGCAGAGCTTCCAAACTAAGGCAGAGCAGGAAAAAAGAGAGGCAGACTACTGAATATTTAGCCACTGAAGACCTTATGAATAGCAGTGTAGCAGCATCAGATCAACTGTTGCAAGTGGAGCCCCTCAGGTTGTAAGACACTCAAAATATGACTGAAGAAGAGTTGCCTCCTCAAAATAGTGCTGGCAGTAATAATGTGAATGGAACAAAGCTTTCATGACCTTCATTTGTTGATGGGGCACAAGTGAAAATGAACAGAAACAGCAGAAAATATCCATTAATAACTGGAATGTCAGATGTTCAAAGTATGAATTGAAGAAAATTGGAAACTGTCCAAAAATGAAGATTGATGACATAATCATTAGTGAATTGAGAAGGACTGGTATTGGAAATTTTTAATTAGACAATCATATGGTTTACTATGCTGAAAACAACAAATTGAAAAGGTATAAATAATACTGCATTCATTGTCAAAAAGAATATTCCAAGATCTCTCCTGGTGTAGCATTTTAGGATAAACACAGGATTGCTAAATACAAGGTCAGCAGTTCAAGCCCACCAGCTGCTCTTTAGAAACCCTATACAGTGTCTCTATGATTCCCTGGAGAAGGACATCATGCTTGGTAAGATGGGAGGATGGAGAAAAAGACGAAGACCCAACAAGATAGACTGGCACAGTGACAGCAGCAATGGGATCAAGTATACCAATGATTGTGAGGCTGGCAGGCAACGGCAGTGTTTCAGTCTGTTGTACACAGGGTTACCATGAGTCAGTACCGACCTAATGGCACCAAACCATAACAACAACATGAACTGATCTTAACAACAACATCTTGAAGTAAAATGCTGTCTGTAATAGGAAATGATCCATAAACCTACAAGGAGGAACACTTACTAATAGTATTATTCAAATCCATGCATTAACCACTAAATGTTGAAACTGAAGAAGTCTACCCACTTCTTTAGTCTAAAATTGATCAAACATGCAATCAGAATGCATTTATAAATACTAGAGATTGAAATGCAAAAGTTGGAAAATATGGCCTTGGCAATAGAACTGATGATGGAAAACACATGGCAGAATTTTACAAGAACAACGACGTCTTCATTGCAAACACATTTTTAAACAACATAAAGGAAGATTATATACATGGACCTGACCAGATGGAACACACAGGAATCAGATTGACTACATCTGTGAGAGGGGATAATGTAAAAGTTCAATATCATCAACCAAAATAACGTCAGGGGCAGACTGTGGAACTGACTATCAATTGCTCATACTCAAGTTCGGTCTGAAGCTGAAGAAAAGTAAAACAAGTCCATGAGAGCCATAATATGACCTTGAACATATCCCATATGAATTAGAGAGCATCTCAAGAACAGGTTTAAGCATTGGACACTAAACACTTCAAAGTAGAAGAGTTGTGGGACGACATCAAGAACACCATACAGAAAGAAAGCAAAAGTTCATTAATAAAAACAGGAAAGAAAGAAAAGGCTGAAGTGAATGTCAGAAAGACTCTGAAACCTGCTATTGAGTGTAAAGAAACTAAAGCAAATGGAAGAAATAAGGAAGTAAAAGAGTTGAACAGAAAATTTCAAAGGGTAGCTTAAGAAGACAAAGTTCGTAATGAAATACAATCAAATATTATCCATCATACACAGCTGTATTTTGCAGCTGTGTCTGCAAATGCCAAAATCTGGAATCTACCCAAATATCCTGTTTTATTTGGAATTTGCTTAAGTTAATCATTTCATGCCTCCTCCCATTAGCAATCAGGGCCGTATGAACTGCCATTAAACAATAATCAATCAAAAAGGGCACCAACAGTCTGAATCAATACCAGAATACCATTCCTTACACAGCATTTAGACGATGCCCCTGGAAGAAAGGTCCCAAAGGGCATCAAAGGGGGGAATAAACAGGAAAAGGTAAAAACATTCACTGCCCTCTCTGCCCAGGAGACAAGCTAAAATGTTAATCAGGTTACTCAGCAAAACCAATCCTCTGGTGCCCTCCTGTCTTCAAAAAGGTCCACAACCTAACCCCTCCCGGATTCCGACCCCATATAAGTCTGCACTACCCTATATTCAGGGCTCAGAATCTGTAGAAATTAGCTCCTCTTAGCCAGCCAGCTTAATAAAATATGAAACTCTGCTTCACCTCTCCAGTGTCTTCAACATCGGATCAAGAGCTGCTGTGACACTTTTGAATCTAAAACTCCTGTTACAGAATTATACACTCATGCTATAGTCAAAAATTAGGTAAGTAGGTAGGTAGGTAGGTAGGTAAACAGGAAAACAGATACAGAGAGAGATACAATTATTATTATAGACTGATTTTCTATTACTTGTGTATTAACTTGCTGTTGCTGTTGTGTACCATCAAGTCAGTTCCTACTCATTGTGTAAGGTTTCCAAGAACAGCTGGTGGTTTTCAACTGTCAGCCTTGTGGTTAGCAGTCCAGTGCTTATCCTACAGTACTAGGTATTAGTTTTACAATCCTAAGTTAGAGGTTAAAATTCAGATTCCTTCTGAAAAGCAAAGCTGGCCCAGACAACTTTCTAACCTCCTCAATAGTCACAAAACTTCTACTTGCTGTTATTGTTAGGTGCCGTCAAATCAGTTTTGACCAGTAGTGACCCTGTATAAGGTTTCCAAGGAGCAGCTGGTGATCTTGAACTGTGGACCTTGTGGTTCAAGCTAACTATGCAGTGCCACACCAGATCCTAAACTGTTCCAATATCATTCACATCTCAGTGCCTCTGTATATGCTGTTCCCTCAATCTGTTTTTATCACTTTTCTGCCTAGAAAATCTCCCACAACTAAACGAAGAAGGTGTATGCTCTTAAGTCTTCTCTAGTCATCCCCACAACTACAAGCACCACCACCATAGTCAATTTAGGTGCTCTCTTTTCTCAGATCCCAAGTATTACGTATATTTCTATACTTATTTTATCTCTATCGTATTTTAATTCTTTGTTCAGCTGTACTTCCTCCATGCAATGATAAGATACCTGGAAACAAGAGTGTCATGTAGTTTTCACATTTGTAGCTGTGGGGCTTATATAACCACATTATTAACCAGAAAATTGGGGCACTCAATATTCCCCAGATTACTGCAAGACTGAGACACCATTTGAAAAGATGTTTGTCAAATGAGACTTTGAAATATATTGCTATTCTTCAGTGGAGACTAAATGCACATCAGGTAGAAACAACTACTACTATATAAAAGTACATGCATGCACGTCATCTGCAAAGGTATCCACTTTTAAACAGTCTTTTCATAAAGTGAAACTACTAAAAACCAGTAAACTGTGGACTAAATAAATCTATCTTATTTAATGGCATTCAGTTTCATATTTAGAACCAAATAAATATATACATATATACATACTGAGTTTTCATGTCACCATGAACAGAACTAAAAAAGTTAAAGAAACCTTTTAAACATATTAAAAACTACAATATGTTCTACAGTTTAAAAGATCAAGCCATTTTTTTAAAAAATCTACAAAAATACATACTTCTTGAACAAAAATAGAAGTTATTAAGTAGCAAAATGTCAAACAGCTAGTTTTCTTAGCAGAATCATAGAATACCCATGGTATTTATTGTGAAATTAGTACCTACAACATATACAAGCATCTCTTCTAAAATTTTTCATGTTTTTCAAAACTTTAACTTCAGATATCACAAATAGCAGCCTTTACATTCTCCAAGTGCAAATATAAAAACAGTGTTTTTATAAAGCACAAAATAAGTTTAATGTGCATTGAATATTCTCTTTCAAGTAAGGGCAATGTTTTATTTTTTTAATACAGATTATATCCAATGATCAAAATTATGTGCTTAATTATTTCCTTTATTTTAATATTCACATTCAATGGAAATGTTAATTTAGAAAAATCCACAAATGAATAGATAAAACACTATGTACTAGAAGTAGGAAATCCTTAATTCTTTCCTCAACAGATAACTTCAAGAACTAGAAAATAACTGAACAAGATCTGAATTTATAATCCTGGACTAATAAAACCTATCAAATTCAGTTTAGAGTTCAAGTTAATGTATCAGAAAATATTTGCTCAGTGTTAAAGACTAAAAATTATTAATTAAAAGTATAAGAAGAATTATCTGGAGGTTTTTCTTACCTTTTACATACTTCAATGCTGACAGAAGTCAGAAACAGAATAACTCTATTTGAACAAAATATTCAGCTGCCTGCAGCAAGACAGAAACAAAGTCACAAAGTCATCTCTACTATGCAAGTAATAACCACAGTTACAAGTGAAAGAACTGACCTCACATGAATACAAAGTGAGGGTTTTTTGGTTTTGTTTTTCCAGAGCACTTAAACTGGCAGGAATGAACAGTCACCAAAGTGTAACTACAAAGACAAATCATTCATTACCAGTTAATATATACTGACCCTGGGCACATTACAGATAAAGAATTTTAAACTCCTTTTGTGCTTTTCTTTATTTGAAAGTGTTGCTTTGATCTCAGTTTAAAATAAAAGTTAACCTGAAGTGAAATAACACAGAAGTGAGCCATTCTCCTAAAGTACCATTAATGGATGATCCTCTTCTACTGAAACAATGACTAGAACCCCTAGAAGTTCATAAGCTAATAAAAACTATTTACTTTTACATAACTATAAGTATTAAAATGATAAGTGCAAAGTCTGAACTTCAAACTTATCAGCTGCTCCTTGGAAACTATAGAGGTCACTAAAAGTCAAAAACAACTCAATGTCACTTAACAACAACATCTATTATTTTATCTAAAAAGAGAGACACCATTAATTATTAATAGCAGTATTTTCTTTGTTTCAAAGGTTTACACATATCAACAGACCTACTATTAGGGATACAAAGATGAATAAAATCTTTGTTACTGCCTTCAAACAACTAACCGTCTACTAGGAATAATTACATACATTTACAGGTAACTATGATACAGTTCTCTGCTATTCATAAGGTTTTCAGTGACTAAATATTCAGAAGTAGTTCATCACTCCTTCTTCCTAGTCTGTCTTCGTCTGGAAGCTCTTTTGAAACCTGTCCACGATGGGTGACCCTACTGGTATTTAAAATTAACGGTGGCATAGCTTTCCGAATCACAGCAACTCACAAGACACCACAATATGACAAACTGACAGACGAGAGGATCTTTGCTGAAAGCAGAGACTATCAGAAAGATGTTTACCTGTGCTTTACTGACTAGACAAAAGCTTTCAATTGTGTGGACCATGACAAGCTATGGACAACATTGTGAAGTATGAGTATTCCTGAACACTTAATTGTGCTCATGAGGAATATGTACATGGACCAAGAGACAGCTGTTCAAAAAGAACATGGGAGGGAACACTGAATGGTTTAAAATTAAGAAAGGTGTGCTACAACGTTGTATTCTTTCACCATACTTATTCAACCTGTATGCTGAGCAAATAATCAGAGAAGCTGGGTTCTAAGAAGAAAAACATGGAATCAGGATTGAAGGAAGACTCATTAACAACCTGTGATATGCAGATGATATGACCATGCTTGCTGAAAGTGAAGATGACCTAAAACATTTATTGACGAAGATCAAAGAGCACAGCCTTTGGTATGGATTACATCTCAATGTCAAGAAAACAAAAATCCTCACCACTGGACCAATAAACAACATTCTTATCAACGGAGAAAAGATTGAAGTTGTCAAGGACTTCATTCTTCTTGGATCAACTATAAACACTCACAGAAGCAGCAGTCAAGAACTCAAACAACTTACTGCATTAGGCAAATCTGCTGCACAAGACCTTTTGTAAGTGCTGAAGAGAAAAGATGTCAGCTTGAAGACTAAGGTGCACCTGACCCAAGCCATGGTGTTTTCAATAACATCATATGCATGCGAAAGCTGGACAGTGAATAAGGAAGACAGTAGAAGAATTGATGCCTTTGAGTTATGGTGTTGGAGGAGAATATTGAAAGTGCCGTGGGCTGCCAAAAGACCAACAGATCCGTTTTGGAAGAAGTGCAGTTAGAGTGTTCCTTGGAGGCCAAGATGACCAAAGTTCATCTCTCATACATCGGACATATTGTCAGGTGGGACCAGTCACTGGAGAAGGATATCATGTTTGGGAAGGTTGAGGGTCAGAGAAAAAGGGGAAGACCCCCAACGAGATGGATTGGCCAGGTGGCAGCATCGATGGACTCAAGCATGGCAACAGTAGTTAGGTTGGTCCAGGGTCAGGCAGTGTTTCGGTATGCTGTGCACAAGGTTGCTATGAGTCGGTGCCGACTCGATGGAACCTAACAACAACAACAACATGATACAGTTAGAGTTCTGGTGTGGTGCTGTGGGCTAATGCGTCAGACTGCAAAGTCGTTTGAACTGCAAGGTCTGTGGTTCAAGCTCACCAACTGCTCCTTGGAAACCCTATACAGGGTCGCTATGGATCGGAATTGACTCTACGTTACTTAACAACAACAACATGATACAATTAATGAAGAAATGAAGTCTCCCTGTCCTGGCTTCTAAGGAACATTTTGGCCGTACTTATTCCAAAACAAATTTGCTCGTTCTTCTGTCCCTCCATGGTACTATCAATATTCTTCTCCACCACCACACACACAAAAAATGCATCAACTCTTCTACTCTCTTGTTATTCACTGTCCAAATTACACAAGCATATGAAGCAACTGAAAATACCATGGCTTGTGTTAGGAGCACCTTATTACTCAAACTAATATTTTTGCTCATAAACATGTTAAAGGGATTTTGTGCAGCAGATTTGTCCCTGCGATAAATCGTTTGATTTTTTTTTGACAGCTGCATCCATGAGGGTTAACTGTGGACCCAAGCAAAATGAAATTTTTGACAGCTTCAATCTTTCCTTCATTGAGCAAACTGTTATTAATTGGTTCCATTGTGAGATTTTTTGTTTCTTTCCCTTGAGGTGCAATCCATACTAAAAGCTGTCGTTTTTTATTTTCATCAGTAAGCATTTTAAATCCTCTTTGCTTTCAGCAAGCAAAGTTGTGTCACCTGCATAGCACAAGTTTTTAAAAAATCTTTCTACAATTCTGATGACACATTCTTCTTCATATAATCTAGCTTCTCAGATTATTTGCTCATCATACAGATTGACAAGAATGGTGAAAAGACACAACTCGGATGCACATTTTCTTGATTTTAAACCATTCACTACCCCCTTGCTTTGTTCGAACAACTGTCTCTTGCTCTATACAGGCACCTCATAAGCACAATTAAGTGTTCTGGAATATCCATTCTTCACAACGTTATCCATAATTAGAGTCATGACGTACACAGTTGAAAGCCTATGCATAGTCATTAAAGCACATGTAAACATAGTGTTAGTATTCTCTGCTTTCAGTCAAGATCCATTTGATGTCTGATGATATTCCTAGTTCCACATTCTATTATGAATCTGGCTTGAATTACTGGCAGTGCCTTATGTATGTACTGTTGCATCTATTTGGGAATTATCTTACGTAAAATTTTACTTGTATGTGATATAAATGATTATTATTTAAAGATTTTCACATTCAGTTGGGTCACAGATATGGATCACTTCACATAAACTGGCCAGGTAGTTGTCTTCAAATTTCTTGGCATAGATGAGTAAGCTTTTCCAGTGCTACATCAGTTCATTCAAAGATTGCAATTTATAGTCCATCAATTCCTGGAGCCTTGTTTTTTTGACAATGTCTTCAGTGCACCTTGAACTTCTTCCTTCAGAGCCATCAGTTCGTGATCATATGCTACCATTTGAAATGGGTAAATATCAACCACTGATTTTTGGTATAATGACTTTATTTATTCCTATCATCTTCTGTTGATGCTTTCTACATCACTGAATTTTTTTTATAACTTTTTATTGTGAACTGAGTGAAGGTCTACAGAGCAGATCATCAGTTTTATATTCAACAAATCATATACTTTGCTTCATTACATGTTTGCAATCTGCTTCATGTATCAACAGTTAAATGAATTTACCTCTATCACTTTAACTACTGCATTCCTCCCTTTGTCTCCAGCTACCTTCACTTAATTGTGCTCATGAAGAACCTGTACACAGACCAAGAGACAGTTGTTCAAACAAAACAAGGGAAGAACAAATGGTTTAAAACTAGGGAAGGTGTGCTTCAGAGTTGCATTCCTTCACCACACTTGTCAATCTTTATGCTGAGCAAATAATCTGAGAAGCTCTGTTATATGAAGAAAAACGTGGTGTCAGGATTGGATGAAGACTCATTAACAATCTGCATATGCAAATGATACAGCCTTGCTTGCTGAAAGTGAAGAAGACTTAAAATACTTACTGATGAAAATCAAAGACCAAAGCCTTCAATAAAAGAATGACGTACATGGGAGCATCAACCTGAACTCAGTCGACAAATGAAAGAGTCAAGAACAAAATAAAATTATAAGAACAAAGCCTTCAGTAAAAAAAAAGAAAGAAAGAAGCCTTCAACACTGGACAAATAAACAACATGCATGTAAATAGAGAAAAGATTGAAGTTGTCAAAGACTTCATTTTGCTCAGATCAATCATCAACACTCATGAAAGCAGCAATCAAGAAATCAAAGGATATACTGCATTAGGCAAATCTGCTGCACAAGACTTCTTTAAAGTGTTTAAGAGCAAAGAAAACAGTTTGAGGACTAAGGTGCACCTGACCCAAGCCATGGTATTTTCAATAACTTGATATGCATGTGAAAGGTGGACAGTGATTAAGGTAGACCACAGAAGAATTGAAGCATTCGAGTTACGGTACTGGAGAATAATATTAAAAGTACCATGGACTGCCAAAAGAAAAAACAGATCTGTGTTGAAAGAAGTACAGTCCAAATGCTTCTTGGAAGCCAGGATGGCCAGACTTCAGACATATTATAAGGAAGAACAAGTTTCGGGATAAAGATATCATGAATGGTAAGTAAAGGGTCAGAGAAAAAGACACCCAACTAGATGCAGATGCACAGTGACAGCAGCAATGGGCTCAAACATAGCAACGATTGTGAGGGCACAGGACCAGGCAGTGTTTTGTTCTGTTGTGCATAAGGTCACTATGAGTTGGTGCCACCTAACAACAATAAACCTTCATCTTTTCTCTGCTAACCTCCCTCTTGTTGTATATTGCCTGCCCTGTAACCCATGTTAACATGTGTCTACCCTCCAGCCCATGAAAATTTTTCCTGCCCTCCCTGTGCATCATAGATTGGTTCTTATATCAAGAAAATCTTTTTTTAACTTTATGCAACTTTGGTCTCATACAGTGTTTACCCTTTTGTGACTGACTGACTACTTTCAATCTGTATAATGTCCTCCGGGTTCAACCATGTTGTGAGGTATTTCATAGATTCATTATTATTCTTCAACATTTTATATTATTCCATTGTGTGAATGTACCAAATTTTGTTTAACTATTCTTCTATTGATGGACATTTAGGCTGTCTCCATCATTTTGGTATGTCTAGTGTAGACAGCATACTGCAATACCCTGTTTTCTTATTCATTCTGCTCTTAATGTCTCTTGACTGATATATTTACTTAATCCATTTACATTCAGTGTAACTATCACTACATAGGACTTGACTGACAACTGCATACATGAGTGTTGACTATGGGCCCAAAGAGTGGCTGGTGGGTTTGAACTGCCAACCACCACACCAGGACTTACACTATAGTGCCACACCAGGACTCCAATGTTCTATTGCTATTCATAAGGTTTTCAGTGGCTAAATACTCAGAAATAGTCCATCTCTCCTTATTTCTTCCTAGTCTGTCTTCATCCTTAGGCTCTCCTGAAACCTGTCCATCATGGGTGACTCCCCTGGTATTTAAATACCCTTGGCATAGCTTCCAAAATTACAACAACATGCAAGTCACCACTTGACAAACTGACAAGTATAGATGCTAAACACCTTTATTAAGAAGAAAACCTCTACAAAAAGCCTTGAGGCATACTTATAAATCGATAAAGAGGTGCACTATGGTGTTTGTGTGTGTGTGTGTCTGCAAAGCTGGCTTTGGAAGAACAAAGTCCTGGGTTAAACTTCTAGTAGCTTAATTTATCTTCTGAAGCTCAGTTCCTTATCCCAAAAATGGAAATAGCAATATCTACTATGACTAATTAACAACCTGTACTATACAGATGATAAAACCTTGCTTACTGGAGGTGAAAAGAACTTAAAATACTTAGTGAAGAATATCAAGGACTACAGCCGTCAATATGGATTGCATCTCAATGTACAGAAATCAAAAACCTTCACAACTGGACCTGTAAATAACATCATGATAAATAGAGAAAAAGACTGAAGTTGTCAAAGACTTTATTTTTCATAAATCCACAATCAGCACTCAAAGATCCAGCAGTCAAGAAATCATTGTATTGCATTAGTCAAATCTACTTCACAAGATAGCGTTAAAATACAAAGATGTGAAGGGAGGGGCTTGATGGCATCTAGGGTGGAGGTGCAGTGAAGTTCACAGTCAGCCATACCACAGAATACCAGGCAAAGCAGATCCCAGGCAGAGCTCCAAAACTCGGAACCACATAGCTAGGAACATTTTAAAAGTTTGAAGGCTTATAGCTAGTGGAACTTGCAGCTGAAGTAAGAAATAGAGTACTTTTGAATCTGCCAGACTCTGAGCTGACATCTTGGCTGAGACCAACCGGCAAGAACATGCAGGG
>NW_006408707.1:628527-629654 GCF_000296735.1 Chrysochloris asiatica
GCCAAATGCCTTTTCATAGTCAATAAAACACAAGTAAACATCTTTGTGATATTCTCTGCTTTCAGCCAAGATCCATTTGATACCAACAATGATATCCCTCATTCCATGTTCTCTGAATCCAGTTTGAATTTCTGGCAGCTCCCTGTCAATGTAGTCCTGCAATCATTTTTAAATTATCTTCAGCAAAATTTTACTTGTATTTGATATTAATGATATTGTTCAATGATATTGCATTCTGTCAGGTCGCATTTCTTTGGAATGGGCATATATATGGATCTCTTCCAATCGACTCACTTCCAAATTTCTTGGCATGGATAAGTGAATGCTTCCAGCACTGCATCACTTTATTGAAACATCCTGAAACCTTGCTTTTCGCCAATGCCTTCAGTGAAGCTTGGAAATCTTCCTTCAGTACCATCAGTTCGTGATCATTTGCTACCTCCTGGAATGGTTGAACATCAACCAATTTTTATTTTTTTGTAACAGTGACTCTGAGTACTCCTTCCATCTTTTTTTGATGCTTCCTATATTGATAAATATCTTGCCCAAAGACTTGCAAGTTGCAGCTTGAGAAATGCTGAGCATTTTCTTCCCTTTGGGTATTCTAACTCCTGGTCTTTGCACATTTCTTTATAACACCTGACTTTGTCGTTTCAAGCTATCCTTTGAAATTTTCTGTTAAGCTCCTTGACTTCATCATTTCTTCTGTGTGCTTTGGTCACTCTATATTCAAAAGCAAGATTCAGAGTTTCTTTTGAAATCCACTTTGGTCTTTACTTTCTTTCCTGTCTTTTCAATAACCTTTTGCTATATTCCTGTATGATGTTCTTGATATCATCCCACAACTCCTTTCACCTTCAGTCATTAGTATTCAATGTGTCAAATCTGTTCCTGATGGTCCCTAAATTCAGGTAGAATATATTCTAGGTCATAGTTTGGCTTTCGAGGACTTATTTTAATTTTCTTCAGCTTCAGTCTATCCTTCATATAAGCCAGTGATGGTCTTTTCCACAGTCAGTCCCTGGCCTTGTTTCGACTGATGATATTGAACTTTTTTACCATCTCAACACAATATGTAGTCAATTCGAGTCCTGTATATTCCATCTGGCAAAGTTCACATGTACAGT
>NW_006408707.1:630876-642091 GCF_000296735.1 Chrysochloris asiatica
TAGCACCAGATTCATAACCACTACACCACAAAAACTTATTGCCATCTAATTGATTCTAACTGTTGGAATCAAAATGGCCAATCCCTGTCCATTTCAGCTCATTAATGCCTGTTGTTGCTGTTGTTAAGTGCCATCGAGTCAGTTCCAAATCATAGCAACTCTGTCCAGGGTTTCCAATGAGCAAGTCTTGGGTTTGAACCACCAACCTTGTGGTAAGTATTCTAGTGCTTATTCAACAGCACTATGCCAGGATGCCACTAATGTCTGTTGTTGTTGTTGTTGTTGTTGTTGTTGTTAAGCATCATCAAGTCAGTACCAACTCATAGCAACACAGTAGAAGGTTTCTAAGGAATGGTTGCTAAATTTGAACTAAAGACTTTGCGATTCAAACAAGCCTTGCAGTCCAGTGCATTATCCCACAGAACCACACTAGGACTCCCATTTATAACTAGGATATTGGTATCTACGCATCCCATTTAGTTTTCAATGACTTTCAATTTTCCTATATTTTCTACATTTTACATTCCAACTATCAACAGATACTTGCAGCTATTTCTTCTCATTTTGAGTCATGTTCCATCAGCAAATGAAGGTCTCAAAAGCTTTGCTCCGTCCACATCATTAAGATTGACTCTACTTTGAGAGGGCAGCTCTTTCTTCATATTTTGAGTGCCTTCAATCTGAGGGGCTTACGTTCTAGCACTGTGTCAGAAAATGTTTCATTGCTATTCATAAGGTTTTCAAGATCTTTCACTATTAAGTACCTTAAAATTTTTCTTAACCCCGCCCATTACACAATTACAAAACCATTTCCACATTTAGGTGTCTGTTAGAGGAGCATCCCATTCCTGTTATCAAATTCAGTTAGTTATCTAATGCTAGTATAACAGAAATAACACAAGTGGATGGCTTTAATAAAATTTATTTTCTTGCAATTTAGAAGGCTGAAAGTGAGAATTTGGGGTGCCAGATCTAGAAGACTTTTTCTCTCTCTGTCGGCATTGAAGAAACAGTCTTGTGTCTTCAGTTTGTTTCCTAGTTCCTTGGAGATCTCCATGTGGCTTGGTATCAATCTTCTCCCATCTCTGCTTATATACTTACTTAATCTCTATTATATCTCAAGAGATTGACTCACAGGATATCCTATAACAATCTTGCCTCATTCAAAAACAGGATTTTAACCACAGGCATAGAGGTTAGGATTTACAATGCATATTTTAGTGGGATGCAGTTCAATCCATGGAGTCCTGGTGTGGCGCTGTGGGCTAATGCATCAGACTGCAAAGTCATTTGAACTGCAAAGCCAGTGGTTCAAGTTCACCAGCTGCTCCTTGAAAACCCTATACAGGGTCACTATGGGTCAGAATCGACTTGACTGCACTTAACAAAAACAACAACAACAGTTCAGTCCATAACACTGGCACTTCCCAATGTCAGTACTTACTACAAAGCTATCCTTAGCATAAGTACAAACATTGATTTGGATCAATGGAATAGAATTGAAAGTCCAAAAATAAATCCACACATCCATGGTTAGTAGATTTTTGAGAAGTGTTCCAAAACCACCCAATGAGAACAAAATAATCTATTCAACAAACAATATTGGGATGACTGGATATCATACACAAAAGAATACAGTTGGACTCCCACTTCACATCACATATAGAAATTAACTCAAAATATACCATAGAACTAAGTGTAAGAGCTAAAACTATACATCATCATTATCTTGGACCTAACAATGGATTCTTAGATATGGCAATAAAAGCACAAGTATCAAAAAATAAAGCACTGTTGTTGTTCTTGTTAAGTGCCATTGAGTTGACTCTGACTCATAACGACTCTATACAGGGTTTCTGAAGAGCAGCTGGTGGGTTTGAATTGCCAAACTTTTGGTTTACCGTCCAGGGCTTATCCTACAGCATCACACCAAAAGCCCTCAACATATAACAGACTTCATGAAAATCTTCTATACATCAAAGGGCCGTATGAAAAGTTTGAAACAACAAACCATATAATGGGAGAAAATGTTTGCAAATCATCTATCTGATAAGGAGGGGCTAGTGCTGAGAATACATAAAGAACTTGCATGCAAGCCAACAATAAAAAGACAAAGAAACCAATTCAAAAATGGACAAGGAATATGAACAGCCATTTCTTTAAATAAAACATGAAATGGCCAACAAGCCTATGAACCCACTGCCACAGAGTCCTACTCATAGCTCCCATATAGGACAGAGCAGAACTGTTCTGTAGGATTTCCAAGACTGTAAATCTTTACAGAACCACACTGCTGCATCTTTCTCCTGTAAAGCAACTAGTGAGTTTGAGTACTTTAATCAGCACACCACCAGGCCTCCTCGCTTGTCATTAGGGAAATGTAAATCAAAGACATAATAAGATATGATTTCACAACAACTAGAATGGCCATAATATTAAAAAAAGAAAGAAGAAGAAGGGAAAGGAAATAAGAATGAAAAAGGGAGAAAAACAAGGAAGGAAGTAAACAAATATTAACAAGGATACAGAAAAATTAGAACCCTTGCACACTGTTGATGGCTAAGCCAGTTTGTGGTTTCTAAAAATTAAACAAAGGTGTACCACAAAGTAAAACCGAACTCACTACCATCAAATCTAGTCTGACTCACAGCACTCCTATATTGGTTTTTCAAGGTTGTAAATCTTTCTGGGAACAGAAAGCCTCATAGTTCTCCCAAAAAGAGGCTGGTGGGTTTGAACTGCTGACCTTGAAGCTAGCAATGCAGTGCTTATTATTATACAACAACACTCGGGCACCTTTAGATCTACCATGTTGTTTTCAAGTTGGTTCCAACTCATAAGGCTCCTGTATAGGGTTTCCAAGAAGTGGCTGATAGGTTTTAACTGCCAACCTTGAGGTTAGCAACCCAGTGCTTGGACTACAAAACTATACCAAGACTCTGTTTGACCCAGCAATTCCACTCCTAAGTATATATTTAGACGAACTGAAACAGTTACTCAAACAAAAACTAGTAAACAAACATTCAAAATAATATTAATCACAACAGTCACAAGGGAAACAACTTAAATGTTAATTAATTGCTCTGAAGTCCTGATGTGGTGCTGTGGATTCATACTCTGAATTGCAAAGTCAGTTAGATCAGCAAGGTCAGCAGTTCAAGCTCACCAGCTGCTCCTCGGAAACCCTATATAGCATTGCTCAGGGTTGGAACCGACGCACAGCACTTATTAACAACTGCTCTGAAACTCAAACGGTAAGTATATGGAAATGAAAAAGACACAAATGATTATTGAGAGAATAATATAAAGTATTAAAAAGCAACTAGTTCAATGCCAGACACATAGGATACAAATAATAAGTATTAACTTTTCTCTTTTGAAAAAAAAAAAAATCTTAAAATGTTTTCAGAGGAAAACATCAAAAGAAAAACAGGGCTATTAATTAGCTTAGAAGAAACATGTAATACAGTTAGAATGTTTAATATCTATTCTATTTCAATTGGTACTTAAAATGTCAATTCTAAGTGGATGAATATAAATATGCTCTGATGAAGCCACAAAAACAAAAGGATAACAAATGATCCTCCTAGAATTTTAGACAAACTGTATGCTGTCAACTGAACTTAACATAATATGCATCTTTGGTATGCATCAAAGAATTTCCAAAACAAAATAACAATAAAATCACTTGATAGAATTGTAGTTAACAGTTTGAGAAGACATAAAACTAGCTGAAAAATGTTAAAAGAATAATGTCTTTTATTCAAAAACATTGAAAGCAGGTAGAGACACAAACTACATACACCAATGTTCATTGTAGCACTACTCACAACAGTCAAAAGATGGAAACAACCTGTATGTTACTCAACATGCGAATGGATAAACAAAATGTGGTACATACATACATTGAGTATTGCTCAATTATACAGAGAAATGATGTTCTGATACAATTAAAATAAATTAAGAAATGCTACAACATGAATGAACCTAGAAAACAGTATTTAAATGAAGTAAGTCAGGCCCAAAGGACAAATATCGTATCATCTCCTTACCTAAAATATCCAGAACAGACAAATAGGTGGGACTTGATGGTGGATTAGGGAGAAAGGCTGTGCAGATCTCTATCAATAATAACATGAAATACCAGACAAACAGGTTCAAAGAACAGTTCCAGAACTCTGAACTTCATATAAAGGGAAATTTAGGAGGATCAAAGGCTTACCATGAGTGGGTTTGGAGCAGAGGCCAGAAAGGAGGTATTTTCTGATTTGTGGCAGCCAGCAAGTCCTGGTGCAGCCTTTTTGAATGGAAAGGACCAGATACAAGGTCAAGAGAACACTACCATCGCAGAGGGCTGACTGATCACCAGAGATAAAGGTGCAAACATCTTTTTCATTCTTCTATTTTCCTCTGTCTGCCCACCTCCACTCTAGGAACCCGAGGGGGTGCTTGCACGAATGGACACACACACACCCCAAGGTTCTACTATGAACATGTATGGATCTGCACAGCAAGGATAGCTGGGCACAGAATTGAAGGGGTAAAAGTCAACAGGAACAGCTTAAAACAGGAAAGTCTTCCAAAACAGACCTGGCCAGTCCTGAGCTGTGTCTCACTAGGAGAAACACTTGAAAAAGCTTGAGGGACAGTAAGAAGGGCAAGAAAGCAAAATAAAGGCCAAAAACAAAGCCTTGAGTTACATAAGGTGCAACAGCAACATCTTGAAATTTCTCAGGCAGCTTTGAAGACAACAAGCCAAAAAAAGGGGCACTAAAGTCTTACTCATATTTTGCAATGGTTTGTTTTTAGCGATTTTGGAGTTTGGTGTCCAGCTTGTTTTTTGTTGTTGTTATGTGCCGTGGAGTCAGTTCCGACTCAGAGCAACCCTGTACAGGGTTTCCGAGACTATAAATCTTTACGGGAGCAGAACGCCATCTTTCTCCCATGGAACAGCTGGTAGTTTCGAGCTACTGACCTTGAGGTTCTGAGGTTCGCAGCTCGATTCATAACCAGTATGCGACCAGAGCTCCTTGAGTTTAATAGTAAGAGAAGTGAAAAGAGAAGCCCATCTCCTGAACCCATCTACCAGGAGGCAATCAGAGAGCTCAGGAATACACCAACACACATTCACCTAATTACTGAAAATACAACAGCACCACAATGCCTAAAATAAGCAGATTCGAGATTACAAAGAGCTAGTCCAGGGAGGAATAGGAAGTTATTACTTAATGGGCACTAAGTTTCTGTTGGTGCTATAGGATAAGCACTGGACTGCTAATCATTAGATCAGCAGTTCAAACCCACCAGCCACTCCTTAGAAACCTTACACACGGTTGCTATGAGTTGAACCGACTGATGACACTTAAAAACAACAACAAAGTTTCTGTTTGTGGTAATGAAAAGCTTTTGGAATTAGATAGTGGTGGTGATTGTAGAACATTGTGAATGTAATTAATGCCACTGAACTGTACACTTAAAAATGGGTAAAATGGCAAAAATTTATGTTACATGTATTTTTTAACCATAATATTTTTTAAATTCGAATATAAAAAAAAGTTCATGAGCACTCACAAGAAACAAGAAGCTTAAAACGTTGCAAAAAAAAAAACAGAGCAATTTATTTCATTTTCAGGAAGATTCTGCAGTCATATGAAAGTAAATTGCTAATTAATTAAAAGTCATACAAAATTTCATGGAAAATAATGCAAAATAAAAATTAACCAGAACACAACAAAAATTTGCCAGCTGTTTATATTTTTAACATGAATGTTACTTATAGAGCTATCTTTTATTCTGGTCAAATAAGCAATCCTTCAGATCATGAGGACAGTTTTCTGATACTGGCACCCACCTGGTTTCTCTAAATCTAGAAATCTTAGAGACATCCTTAAGTATGTTCTATCGACAAGACAGAATTCTGATTGGAAAAAATAAAATAAAATAAAATTCTTGTTGCTAGCACTTTTAGTTCAGACCACCACCATCCCCTCTCCCCTGGTAAAACTGCCAGTTTTCACATCTGCCTCAACCAGTTCACTCCTCATATCTGTTGTTGCTAAGTGCCGTGGAGTCGGGTTCTGACCCATAGCGACCCTGTATAGGGTTTCCAAGGAGCAGACGGTGAGCTTGAACCACCAGCCTTGCGGTCCAAGCGAACTTTGCAGTCCAGTGCATTAACCAATAACACCACACCAGGACTCCCACTCCTCACAGTCATTATGACTAAAATACAAACTTGTAAAATTTGTCAAAAGCCCCGCATGATTTGGTCCCCTACCTGTTTCAATAAACTCTTTCTCTGCCCCTCTCACTAAGTTTTGTTTTCTTTTTCTGTTCCTCGAATTTGCCTTTCTTCCATCAGTGTCTCTGTACTCACTATTCCTTCGACTGGGAATGCTTCCTCCACCAAACACACACCCCATACATATAACACACAATACACACTTTTTTAAATAGCAACTCTTCTGAGGATCCTTTTCTGACCATCTTATCTAAGTAACCTCTACCACTTCATTTCTAAATGACATGCTTTTTAGTTTCTTTCAAAACCACTTACCACACTCCACAATTATTTTATCAGTTCATATTTCAATCATCTCTGCTAAAATATAAGCTATAAAGGACATCCAGCTTACTCATCACTCTATCCTCAGAAGACAGCACAGTGGCTAATACGTGTAGAAGTTCCATTTGTTGTTGTTACTGCCAAGTGCTGTCAAGCTGGTTCCTACACACAGCGACCCTGTATAAGGTTCCCAAGATTGCCAACCTTTACAAGACAAAAAAGCCTCATCTTTCTCCCATAAAGCTCTGGTGGATTCTAACTGCTGACCTTGTGACTAGCAATTCAAGGTATAACTCACTGTTACCAGGACTCCTAGAAGCCCACTGGTGGAGACAGTGGTAGTTGTGTGCCATCTAGTCAGTTCCTGCTCATAACGATCTTGTATAGGGTTTCCAAGGCTGTAAATCTTTATGGAAACAGAAAGTCTCATCTTTCTTCCACCAAGTTCAAACTTCTGACCTTGTAGTTAGCAGTACAGTTTTTAATCCCCTATACTATGAGGTGTACATTAAATAAATGAATGAATAGCAAAGAATATATAATTACATTGTATTATACAATATAAGGAGTCCTGGTGTGGTGCCATGGGTTAATGTGATGGACTTCAAGGTCAGTTTGAGCTGTAAGGTCTGCAGTTCAGGCTCACCAGCTACTCCTCAGAAACCCTATACAGGGTTGTTATGGATCAGAATCAACTTGAAGGCACTTAACAATAACAACAATAAAATATAAGGAGCACTGGTAGTATAGTGGTTACAAGTTGGGCTGCTAACCTCAAGGTGAGCAGTTCGAAACTACCAATGGTACCATGGGAGAAAGATGAGACTTTTCTGCGTCCATAAAGATTTATAGCCTCCAAAACCCTATGCAGGGCTTCTATGAGTAAAAACTGACTCCACAGTACATAATCACCACCACTATGCAATATGGAGTCCTGGTACGGCACTATAGGATAAGCACTGGACTGCTAACCGTAAGGTCAGTGGTGCAAACCCACCAGTCGATCCTTGGAAACGCTATACAGAGTCTCTGTGAGTCGAAACCAACTCAACAACATTTGGTGGTAGTGTGTTGTGGAGTTGCTTCTGACTCATAGCAACCCTGTACAGGGTTTCTGAGGCTGTAAGTCTTTATGGGAGCAGAAAGCCTCATCTTTCTCCCATGGAACAGCTGGTAGCTTCGAACTGTTGACTCGTAATCATTATGCTACCAGAGCTCCTTCAACAACACTTAGCCAAAAAAAAAAAAATTATTCAATATAGAAGGAACTCTGCTAGTGTAATGGATTACGAGTCGGGCTGCTAACCACAAAGTCTCCAGTCCAAACCTAACAGCCACCCTGTAGGAGAAAGATGAGGCTTTCTGCTTTCATAAAGATTTACAGTCTCAGAAACCCCATACAGGATCATTATGAGTTGGAATCAACTACAGGACACATAAGCACCACCAAAACTATACAGTAAGAAATTCAACAATAGAAATAATAATGCTAGTAACAGAAATATGGAAACCAGAAGATGAAACAAATATTTGAGAAAGAAAAAATGAGATTTTTAGTTTGGAGGTTATTGTTATTATGTGCCATCGAGTCGGTTCTGACCCATAGTGACCCTGTATAGAGTTTCTGAGGAGCAGCTGGTGAGCTTGAACCGTCAACCTTGCAGATGAAATGGCTTTTCAGTCTAGCACATTAATCTATAGTGTAGGCAGTTGAAATTATAGGGCTGGTGGACACACAGGTTGGGGAAGAGAAATACAGATTGGGATTCTGCTGATTATTAAGTGTTAGTTTAAAAATTCACATCACAAATAAGACAAAATTCAGAAGGATAAATGACAAGTAAAAAGTAAATAATGTAAATAAAAAATTATAGTAGCCTGATAAAATGGAGATAATCTAACATAAAAAATACCACAAAATCAACACAAGTAAACACTATTCCACAGTTTCAAAGATCAAATTTGAAATTAAAATTAAAAACTTTAATAATTTACTAAAAAGAGTAACATAATCCTACCTTGCTTATATTCATTGCTGGTCATAATTTAGCTAAAGTAGCAGATCCATGTTGTGATATTACACATTAGGGATGAGGAAGACGAGAAAACGTGCAGTGAAGTCTCACAGGAAATGGTCACAGGTCTAGCCAGAAAACATGAGCTGCAAAAATAAATTCAAGGAGTTAGACCTGTTTTTAGTACAGGGAAAAAGTAAAAATGTATACATGAAATGTAGTAGACTATTATTAGAAATTCACAGGGACAGTTTATCACATTCACCAAATTAAGAATGAGAAGGCCACATACACATTACCTAACTTATTTGCATTTCACCTAATTACTCTCTCCCCTTTCTTCTCATAACTTTCACTCTGTATCAAGTATTTGCTCTTCTCTCTGTATCAAGTATTTGCTGTTATCTTAATTTCTGAAGAGGAAATTCATGTTTTTCTCCATTTCCACAGCAAGAAGCCACCTTCAAGTTTAAGTATAACAGAAGAAGCAAGTGACTACACTTGTTAAAATAGCATTACAGTCTAAAGGAGTAATTAACTATGTGAGAAAATCTTTTTGAAAGACTGGGAAAGATTTGTAAAGCATTCTCCTGGCAAGCACATACTGCATAGCTTCTATGTTCTATCTAACAGGGTTTATACACCAACGTTTGACCCTGGCAGTGGCTTTTCTCCACTCTTCTAAGCTGTTTCTTGGCCACTGGCTTTCTTTCCCACCAGTGTGGCGCTGTGGGTTAATATGCTAGCCTTCAAAGTTGGTTTGAACCGCAAGGTCGGCGGTTCAAGCTGATCAGTCACTCCTCAGAAATCCTATACAGGGTCACTATGGGGCGGAACCAACTCGACGGCATTTAACAACAATAACGTCAGTATACGTAGTTTATACCATATATAACTAACTCTTTTCTCAAGCTCTACTTTTTTGTTTTCCAATTTTGCTTCCCCTACTTCCTTAACTTTTACATGATAAAGATGATATTTCATGGCGGTAGTAGTGGTGGTGGTGGTGGCAGCTATGTGCTGTTGATTCAGTTCAGACTCACAACGACCTTGCAGAGGGTTTCCATAACTGTAAATCTTTATGGGAGCAGAAAACCTCATATATCTCCCATGGAGCAGCTGGTGGATTAGAATGCTGACCTTGTGATGAGCTGCCCAACTCATAACCCATTGCACCACCAGTATATGTGACATTTCATAGATGCTACCAATAAGAATGCTCCTTTCTTTCTGGCTATGAAATTGATCAAATACAGTATGCTCTCCAAGTCATATACTTTTAAGCTTTTTTATCCATTTCCAAAAGATTCCTTATTTACTCCAGAGAAATTGTTTTGGTTCCTTCTAGATATGGCAAGTCTAGTAAATTCCCAAAATTAGAATCATTACATCCCTCTTCTTCCATTAAACATGATTGAAGAAAGGGATTTTATATGAATATCGCCAACATTCTGCACAACATCTGGAGCACTGTTGTTAGTAGCCAATGAGTCGATTCCTACTCACGGCACCCCATGTATCTAGAGTACAAATTTCTGAGTACAGTTTGCAAAGCTGTGACCACATGGGAGCAGACTGCCAGGCCTGTGTTCCAAAGCACCTTTCTATTGGAAGTAAAGCAGGTAACCATTTACACCACACCAAATTAATGTTTACTGAATGAGAGATATTCTAAGGTGAGTTACAGCTTCCTCTGCTTTGTACATTATACTATAAATATGGTTATGTCAAGAATTGTTATAATAAGCCATCAATGAAAAAATATGGACAAATGTGAGGGCACTAGTTCAGGGAATACACAGAGTACCAAAGATTTTGAAAACTATAGAAACAAAAGTAGACAAAATAGATGAGTGAGACATACCAAAAATTAAAAATTTATGTGCATCAAAAGACTTCACCAGAAGAGTAAAAAGGGAACCCACAGAATGGGAAAAAATCTTTTGCAATGACACATCAAGACAAGGCACTCAATAGGAAACTACAACACCTCTACAAGAAAAAGACAAATAACCCAATTAAAAAATGGGCACAGGACATGAACAGACACTTCACCAAGGAGGAGATCCGGGCAGCCAACAAACATATGAAGAAATGCTCACGATCACTAGCCATTAGAGAGATGCAAATCAAAACAACAATGAGATATCATCTCACATCAACAATAACAGCAAAGATCAAAAAAGTAGAGGACAATAAATATTGGCGGGGATGTGGAGACACTGGGACACTCCTGCATTGCTGGTGGGATTGCAGAGAGGGGGGTCCAACCTCTCTGGAAAGCAATATGGCACTTCCTAAGAAGGATGGAAATACCTTTTGATCCAGCAATTCCTCTAATTGGTATTTACCCAAAAGAAAAACGAGCCACAACCTTAGAAGATATATGCACACCAATGTTCACAGCAGCACTATTTACAATAGTAAAAAAATGGAGACAGTCTAAGTGCCCATCAACTGAAGAGTGGATAAACAAACTGTGGTACATACACACAATGGAATATTATGATACCTTTAAGAATAACAAGGAAGCTACAAGCCACCACATAGTATGGATGAACCTTGAGGACATTATGTTGAGTGAAATTAGTCAGTCACAAAAGGAGAAATACTGCATAGGACCACTACTGTAAAA
>NW_006408707.1:643867-645348 GCF_000296735.1 Chrysochloris asiatica
GGGGTACTCTTAAGTCACCAAAGGAGACCAAGAGCCCATCTGTTCTCTTACAGACTGGGGTATTTAAGGCAGTGTGGTCTGGATACAGTTCTGGAGAGTTTACAATGGGCGGGGGTATAGAGATTTGGGTGGGGGTATGGACTTTAGACACAGAGAGGGAGAGGGGCTGTGTGCTGATGACCTGGGATGGTGGCAGCCTTGCAGGGCATACCCTTTGGTTGGTTGATGATACATGGAGGGGACTGTAACCATGGCAATGAAATGATTTATGATAGGATGAATGTAAAACTAATGTTCTCGCATGTAAACTATCACATCATTCACAATAATACATAAAAAACAAAGAATTGTTATAATAAATTATACAATATACTTAAAATCTTACTAAATATGAAAATATTACACATAAATTCTCTTTTAATACTTATCTTTTCAATACATAACTTCCAATTTAATCTGTAAAATAGAATACAAAAAAAAGAGCAAAACACAAACAAAAAGTATTACTCGTTGTGGTTTTCACAGCATGAATCAAAATGGCAAGTGTAGATTTGTATCTAATTAACATAAAAATGTAGAGTATTGCAGTGGCAATATAGAACAATCACTGGGCCGCAAGGTCAGTCTGAACCATAAAGTCAGTAGCTCAAATCCACCAACAGCTCAACAGAAACCCCACACGGGGGTTGCCATGAGTCAGAAATGACTCAACAGCACTAAAAACCAACAAGTACAATACAAATATGAAATGATAGGAACCTGCTAAAATGGAGATTATCTAACATAAAGAACACTCTAAAGACAGATCAAAATTTGCAGAATCATCCATATAATCTGAATTTTTTTCAAATTAAGCTATCTGGCCAACTGAAAGAACAGATCCATATTTGTGTCCATTCCAAAGAAAAGTGACCCATCGGAATGCAGAAATCTTCAGACAATGACGGTAATACACATGTAAGTAAAATTTTGCTATGTTAAAGATAATTCAAAAATAGCTGCAACAGTACATTGACAGAGAACTTCCAGAAGTTCAAGCCGGTTTCAGATGAGAACATGGAACGAGAAATATCACTGCTGACATCAGATGGATCTTGACTGAAAGCAGAGAGTACCAGAAGGATGTTTCCCTGTGCTTCACTGAGGCCTTTGATTGTGTGGATCATGAAAAGCTATGGGCAACATTGTAAAGTATGAGTATTCCAGAACATTTAAGTTTGCTTAATAGGAACCTATACTTAGACCAAGAGGCAGCTGTTTGAACAGAATAAGGGAACAATGAATGGCTTAAAATCAGGATAGGTGTGCGCCAGGGTTGTATTCTTTCACCACACTTTTTCAACCTGTATGCTGAGCAAATAATCCAAAAAGTGGGATTATATGAAAAAGAATGTGGCATCAGGATTAAAGGAAGACTCAATAAGAGGACTTAAAATACTTACTGATGAAGATCAAAGACCACAACCTTAGGTATGGGTTGC
>NW_006408707.1:646056-663992 GCF_000296735.1 Chrysochloris asiatica
TCTACCACTCATCTGTCAGTTGTCATACTGTGATCCTGAAAGCTATGTCACCACCATTTTAAATACTAGCAGGGTTACACATAGTAGACAGGTTTCAATGGAGGTTTCTAAAAATAAAGAGCAGCAGATGACTTCTGAATATGTAGCAACTGAAAACCTCATGAATACCAGTAGAACATTGTCAGATATAGTACCAGAAAATGTAAACATTATGAATTGTTGTTGTTGTTAGGTGCCATCGAGTCGGTACCGACTCATAACGACCCTATGCACAACAGAACAAAACACTGCCGGGTCCTGGGCACCAGAATATAGTCATATACAGTGCTGGAAGATGAGCCCCTCAGGTTGGAAGACACTCAAAGTATGACTGGAGAAGAGTTGCATCCTCAAAGTAGAGCTGACCATAATCACATGAATGGAGCAAAGCTTTCAGGATTTTTATTTACTAATGAGGCACACCTCAAAATGAGGAGAAACTACTGCAAACATCCATCACTAATTGAAAAATGGAAGGTATGAATTATGAATCTAGGAAAATTGGAAGTTCTCAAAAATAAAACGGAACACATAAAGATCTATATTCTAGGCATCAGTGACCTAAAATGGACTGGTATTTGCCATTTTGAATCCAACAATCATGTGGTTAACGATGCAGGGAGCAACAAATTCAAGAGGAATGGTAGTACATTCATCATCAAAAAGAGCATTTAAGATCTATCCTGAAGAGCAATGCTGTCTGTAATAGGATTGTATCTATATGCCTAGACGGAAGATCAGTCAAAAAGACCATTATTTAAATTTACACACCAACTACATAAAGCCAGTGATGATGAAACTGAAGAATTCTACCAGCTTCTTCAGTCTGAAATTGATCAAAAATGCAATCACGATTCATTGTGATGCATTGGTAAGTACCGGGGATTGAAATTCAAAGGTTGGAAGTAAAGAGGAAGGATCAGTAAATGGGAAAATATGGCCTTGGTGACAGAAATTATGCTGGAGATCACATGACAGAATTTTGCAAGTCTATCAACTTATTCATTAAAATGCCTTTTTAAGCAACATAAAAGCAACTATCCACCTGGGCCTTACCAGATGGAATGCACAGAAATCAAATTGATTACACCTGTGGAAAGAGGCAGTGGAAAATTTGAATATCATCAACCAAAAGAAGGCCATAGGCAAACTGTGGAACAGATCATCAATTGATCATATGCAAGTTCAGGATGAAGCTGAAGAAAATTAAAACAGGTCCATTAGAACCAAAATACGACATCAATATATTCCACCTGAATTTAGAGAGCATCGCAAGAACACATATGATGCATTAAACACTACTGACTGAAGACCAGAAAAGTTATGTGATGGCATCAAGAACATCAGACAGGTAGAAAGCAAAAGGTCATTAAAAAGACAGGAAAGAAAGAAGACCAAAATGAATGTTAGAAGAGACTTTGCTCTTGGGCATACAATAAATATAGAAAATGGAAGAAATAAGGAAGTAAAAGAGTTGAACAGAAAATTTCAAAGGGTAATGGCAGAAGACCCAATGTGCTAAGATCTGGAATTAGAAAACCAAAAAGAAATGACATATTCAGCATTTCTCAAGCTGAAATAATTGACGAAAAAATTCAAGCACTGACTTGTGATACTGAGGGATTCTACTGACAAAATACTGAATGATGCTGAAAGCATCAAAAGAAGATGGAAGGATATACACAAAATCACTGTACCAAAAAATAAATGGTTAATGTTCAATCATCTCAAGCAGTAACATATGGTCAGGAACCAATGATACTGAAGGCTAAGAAACACTGAAGGCAAAGGCAAAGAACAAGGCTCCGGGAACTGATGGAATACAAACTGAAATCTGATACAAACCTGGAGGCACTCACTCATTTATACCAAGAAATCTGGAAGCCAACTACCTAGACAACTGATGAGAAGAGATTCATATTTGTGCCCTATTCAAAGAGAGGTGACCCAATGGAATGCATAAATCATCAAACAACATCATTAATATCTCATCAAGTAAATTATTGCTGAAGATAAATCAAGAATGGTTGGAAGAGTACATTGACTATGAACTGCCAGGAAATCAAGCCAGAAACAGAAGTGGACATGGAACCAGGGATATCACTGCTGACATCAAATGGATCTTCGCTGAAAGAAGAGAATAACAGAAAGATGTTTACTTATACTTTATTGACTGTGCAAATGCTTTCAGCTGTGAAGATCATGACAAACTATGGATAACATTGCGAAGAATGAGAATTCCATAACACTTACTTGTGCTCAAGAGAAACTTGTATATCAACCAAGAGGAAGTTGTTAGAAAAGAATAAGGGGATACTTAATCATTAAAAATCAGAAAAGGTGTGCACCAGGGTTGTATCCTTTCAGTGTAATTTATTTAATCAGTATGCTGAGGAAATAATCTGAGAAGCATGATTATATGAAGAAGAATGTGGCATTAAGATTGGAGGAAGACTTATTAACAATCAAATTATACATCCTTGCATGCTGGAATCAAAAGAGATTTAAAATACTTGCTGAAGTTGTCAAAGACTTCATTTGCTTGGATCCACAATCAACACTCATGAAAAAAACAGTTAAGAAATCAAATAATATATTGCATTAGACAAATCTGCTGCAAAAGAGCTCTTCAAAGTGTTCAGAAACAAGGACCATGATGCGTCTAGCACAAACAATGATATTTTCAATAGCCTCATATGCATGTGAAGGAGCTCTGGTAACATAGTGGTTATGAACCAGGCTGCTAACCTCAAGGTCAGCAGTTCGAAACTACCAGCTGTTCCACGGGAGAAAGATGAGGCTTTCTGCTCCTGTAAAGATTTACAGCCTTGGAAACCACGGTACTTAACAACAACAACATATGCATGTGAAAGTTGGACAATGAAAAAGGAAGGCTGTGGAAGGATCTATGTACTGGAATTATGGTGTTGGAGAAGCACATTAAAGGTATCATGAATGCTAAAAGAACAAGCAAAGCTTTGTTGGACAACATACAGCCAGAATGCTCCTTAGAAGCCAGTTTGGCAAAACTTCATCTCATACTCCAGACATGTTATTAGTAGGAACCTGGAGAAGGACATAATGTTTGGTAAAGTGGAGGGTCAGAGAAAAAGAGGAAGACTCCCAATGAGGTAGCCTGGCAAAGTGGCAGCAGAAATGGGTTCAAACATAACAACAATTGTGAGGATAGCGCAGGGCAAGCAGTATTTTGGTCTATTATGTAAAGGGTCACTATGAGTGGAATCAACATGAGGGTACCTAACAACAAGTAACATAAGCAAATATAGTTAAGGGTTATTATCTAGAACTCTTATTATTTTGGTCTCTTACTATTATATGAAAAGGGTAATTTTCAAAGATGTAGGCACAAGAATGACAAATATTCAACTTGAATTCAAAAACTAACACTCAGTAACATCAAATGTCTTCCTCAAGGAAGCTAATCAAAATGCCCATATGTTACTTATGTCTCAATTGCCAACTCAATGTTTTCTACAATTTTATTTCTCAATGAGAAAAAGCATTTTTCCATTTGATGTTATGATAGAATCCATAAATATTAGAGTGTTGTTGTTATTGTTGTTGCAAATGCCGTTGAGTCAATTCTGACTCATAGTGATCCTGTACAGGGTTTCTGAGGAGAGGACATTGGGTTCGAACCATCAACCTTGCAGTTCACACTCAAGAGGTTATCCTACAGCACCACACCAAAAACAAAATGATAGGGGTAAGAAAAAATATAATGGCAAGACTTATTATGAACTCACTAAAGAAAAGTTGAATTAATCACTCAACCAATGTGAGTCACGTACAAGATACTATCCTAGAACTATGGAATGCAAACATAAATAAGGCACATTCTCCACTCTCAAGGAATCTATCAATTATGACAGACTTATAAATCAATGCCTGTTTACAGAACTATTTAAAGACATGTATGGGACATTATGAAGCCCCAGAAAAGAGCCTTGGCAGAGCATAAGTACTTAGGGAAGGCTGCCCAAAGTAAAGGACACCAACCCATTTCCACCCTTAAGTACCATTACTCTAAGTCATCTACTCTAACTACATTCACATCTAACAAATAGTATCTTACCCCTGCATCCATTCCATTGTCCCCTTCTTTCACCATGTATAAAGCCACAACTTTCAGGTCTTGACATGGTTTGAAAAGAATAAATCCCTTAGTGGAATCACAAAATGAAACTTTGTCTAAACTATTACGAATCAGAGCAGCTGGAGACTTTAGCTCCAGAGACGGAGAGCGACTGTGTGCTGAAGACCTGTGGGGTACGGGGGGAAGGATTGCATGGAGGGGATTGTAACAATGGCAATGAGACGATATACGATAGAATGAATGTAAAACTAATGTTCTCCCATGTAAACTATCACATAATTCACAATAAAACATTTAAGAAGAAGAAAAAAAAAAGACAAATGCAAAAAAAGTATAATGCTTATGTTACTGCAAAGATATTATCTTTATCTTCATCAGAACTCAGCAAAGATATCCACACACAGCAGTTAGAAATGTATAATGACTACTCTCTAGGTCATTCGCTTTAACTTTCCCCACCAACTTCCCCAATCACATAGGCTACCTTCTCTAACTCACACTCATAGCCACATTCCCTGAATATGCTTTTCTGCTCCAAGTGCCACCCTGCAATTACATGACCTTGACAGTACGTGCCTCCTTAAACTTGGCATCCTAGCTACCTATCTTGCCTCACCCTAGTCTTGGTCCTGTTTCTCTTTCCCACCATTACTCCTTGTATTTCTCTTAACTTCTTTTACATCTTCAAATACCAATTCTGATAAGTATCTAAAACTGGAAAAATAATTTAAATATAATTTTACATCCACTTAAAACCATGTGTTCATAGAAAATGTCTTCTTCATGATGTTAAGAATGTTAAGATGCTAGGTAAGAAATACATGAAACAGAAATGCCTAACTACCCGAAGATTCAGAATTTTTTTTTTCAAAAATAGTATGTGTTATGTGTGCATGTAAGTAATAGAACTTTGGTGTTTTTTTATTCTGAAGCATCTATCCCCCTCTCTCTTTTGGTGGCAGAATCTCAATTTTCTTCTTTTGGACTTGCCATTGTTGTTGTTAGCTGCCGTCAAGTCAGCCTCTGAATCATGGTGAACCCATGCACAGTGGAAAGAAACATGCTGTGATCTGACGGGGTTTTCACATTTTTCAGAAGGAGACTGCCAGGCCGCCTTTCTTCCTGCTATTTCTTAGTCTGGAAGCTCTACTGAAACCTGTTCAGCATCATGGCAACATGCAAACATCCACAGAGAGAAAGATGGGTGGATATTGTGCATGAAGTAAATTGGCAAGGAATCAAACTTGGGTTTCCCATATAGAAGACAAGAATTCTACCAGTGAACCTCTGAGGTACAGTATACTTCCTATCACTCTATTACAAATGTACACTGTTACTCCAACTAATGGAGTTAAAGTTATCTTAGACACTGGTACACTGCTGTGATTCTTTTGATGAAATACTATCGTTTGGTTCTAGACTTACTCCAAATCTGCAATTTACACTGACATCATATGACACACTGACTTCACATTGCTGTGCATTTCATAGCAACTTTAGGTAAAATGTCATAACATCTTACCTGAATAAAATGCATGTTAAATTAGCCTGTATAAAAATGTTAAAGGTATATTTTTCAAGAGAAACTCAAAATGCAAGAATTCTACCTCAGAAGCACTCACCATCCTCCCTTCTAATGAGCATTCTGGCTGCACTTTGTCCAAGATAGGTTTGTTTGCTGTTTTGGCAGTCTGTGGATATTCTATATTCTTCACCAATACTAAAATTAAAATGCATCAATTCTTCTCTGGTCTTCCTTATTCATTGTTCAGCTTTTGCATGTATATGAGGTAACGGAAAATACCATGGCTAGGACCAGGCACACCTTAGTCCTCAAAGTGTCATCTTTGCTCTTCTGCACTTTAAAGAAGTTTTTTGCAGATTTGCCTAACACAAATTTATATTCAGTGATCAAAAAAAAATTATGCTTTACCTTCAATAGATAAAGAAGTGAGCTACATGGATATGTGGAGGAAGAGCATTGCAGACAACAGTATAACGTCTAATTAAGGAAGAACAAGGAGGTCAGTATGGAGAGAGTGAAAGAGTGAATAGTAAAGTCTAAGTTCAGATTTATTCCTGAACACTGGATGAGAAAGGACCACTTCCGATTTTTTACTTAAGAGTTACATGGTAAGCCATTGAAAGATTCTGAGCAAAAAAGTGATAAGGTCTCTTATGTTTTAAAAGGATGACACAGGCTTCTATCTTGATAGCAACAGTTATAGCAGAGAGGCTTGATCAGAGTTATCTAGTTGAACTGTGTTGAACCAGAAGTGGAGAAAAGTGAACAAATTTCAGATATGTTTGACGTCAACAGAGTAATCTGAAAGACTGGGTAGGGGAGTGAAAGCAAATAAGAAGTATAACTTTAAGGTATTGGGCCTGAGTAAATAGGAGAATGGAGTTACCACTTACAGAAATGAGGAGGACTGGTTTTCTAATTGTGTTTCTGTTACTGGCATCCAAAAGAAGCCTGACAAATATAAAAATTTAAGCCAGAAGTCAGGTGATACAAGTCCTAAAGTTCAGAAATGAAAGTAAACATTGGAAAGTGAAGTGAATTTGGCATCTCACTATTCTAGGGTGAGAAATCAGCAATCTTTATAAGAACAATAGCTGGTAAAGTGCCATCTTTTATGAATCAGACCATGTATCTAGAGAACTGCACGGTACTTCGTGGGGAAAAAGTGTGGAAGATGACTTACTGCCTCTGTGTTGCAATCTTTGGTAAGGTACTCTGAGAAAGAAGTATACATTGGATGGGTGAAGACTTACAAGGGAGAGACTTCCAATTTATCACTATAAATCTAAGATGGCTAATAATCTTGTTAGTTACAGGGTTGAAATTGAATATTCCTAAATGAAACCCTAGAGTCCTGGTGTGGCACTGTGGGCTAATGCGTCACACTGCAAAGTCATTTGAACTGCAAGGTCAGTGGTTCAAGCTCACCAGCTGCTCCTTGAAAATCCTATACAAGGTCCCTATGGGTAGGAATTGACGGTTGCTATGAGTCAGAACAGACTCCTCTAGGGTCCACCGCCACCAGACTAAAGTTAGGCCAAATTAAAGTAATCACACAAAAGCTGAGTACTAGTGAAGTATCGTGATGTGGTATTGAGGCAAAGATCAAGATGGTTGACTGGGTAAACTTAGACTTTGCTAAGTAACTCCTAACAAGCAAAGACTTGTTATGGTTGACGCCCTAAAGTACCTCCCTGGGCCTTAACCCTCACAGAAAGTGAGCTCTGATGCAATGTAGTTCCCGGTAAGAGATCCTTCATAGAACCCATCTTGGCTGTGACCATAGGGAAAAAGAATAAGAGCAATCCTCCTAGCTGGAAAAAACAGAGGTAGCCATAGTGGCTAACCGCAAATCTCATTCCACTGCCAAGGTAAGGAATCTGTGCCATCCTTGTCCAATGAAATATTTATATTCTATGGATTAAAAATATCTGTGGTTTTTGTCTCTGTTCTGATTAACAATGCTTTGTTGTCCTTATGCTGTATTCCTTCTAACACTGAATAAATACACAGAATTTTAAGAATTATGGACTCCTGGTATATTGCTGTAGTATATGCAATAGACTGTGAACCTCATGGTCATTGGTTCAAACCTACCAGCTGCTCTTCGGAAACCCTGCAGTGTCACTATGAGTCAAACTGACTCAATGACACTTAAAGAAAACAACATATTTATTGTATAATTATAAGCTGTCATGCTGTAGGATAAGCACTGGACTACAAGTTCGGTTTGAACCACATAGTTAGCAGTTCAAATCAACCAGCTGCTCCTTGGAACTGACTCGATGGCACTTAACAACAACAAACCCTGAGGAGTTTTATTCAAACTCTCTGGATATCTCTGGGTAATAAAGAAAAATTACCAAGAGATACTAAATTAAAAGTCAGATGCAGTAACTGCACAAGTCTTTGAGTCTGAGTTATGATGACTGAGAAGAAGAATAAAAGCACCATGGACTGGCAATAAATAAATCTGTGTTGGAAGAAGTACAGCTAGAATGATCCTTAGAAGCCAGGATGACAAAGCTTCATCTCTCATACTTCAAATATATTATCAGCTGAAACCAGTAACTAGAGAAGGACATCATGCTTCATAAAAGTAGAGGGTCAGGCACAAAGAGGATGACCTCTAACAAGATGATCTGGCACAGTGGCAGCAGCAATGGGTTCAAACGTAACAACTGGTAGAGGACTGCGCATTCTGTTATGTATGTTGTTGTTGCTATGTGCCGTTGAGTAGGTTTCAACTCACAGCAACCCTGTGTAGGACTTCTGAGGAGCAGCTGGTGAGTTTGAACTGCCAACCTTATGGTTCAAACTGGCTTTGCAATCAAGTGCTTATCCTGTAGCAGCACACCAGGAATTACCGAACTTACAGGGTCGGAACTGACTTGTCAGCACCTAACAACAACAAAAATACATAATCCTACAACTTTTTCTAGAATTATGGGTAAGAAATCTCTTTTTGTTTATTAAGGTTTCAAAATTGAAAGAATGTAAACCTGGAATCACAAGAAGACTCCAATTTTTAAAGCATATGTGGGTAAGGTAGTAATCATATTGTATGAGGATAAGGCAGTAGTCATCAAATGAGGGTAAAACAGCAGTCACACTGAATGAAGGTATGCATTCCAAGCATGGGTTTATGCCAAGCAAAACATGTTTAACATGGCTATGTTATCAATAGATAGATGTAGATAAGTTCTCTCAGTAATGCATTTGAACTAACACCCTTGTGGATCAAACACACTTTGCAGTCCAGAGCCACACCAGGACTCTATTAGCCTCATCAGAGAGTTCAGAAGGGTCAATTAAACAGTGGCTTCCAAGGGGATCTGCTGGGCCAGTTACGTTCAAGACAAAGGGATCAGTTCAGAAGGTTTTGGAATTCCAAAGGATTAATCTTGACAGCCCTGATGTGATGCTGCAAGTTAATAGGCTAGACTGCAAGTTTGGTTTGAACTGCAAGGTCAGTGGTTCAAGCTCTTCAGCCACTCCTCAGAAACCCTATACAGGGTCGCTACGTGTCAGAACGTACTCAACAGCACTTAACAACCACAAAATCTTTATAGGTTTTCTCAAAAGACACAGACAATCATGGGACTTACAGGGAGAAGTTTTAAGAAAACCAAAAGTTGCACTGATGACAAAAAGGCCACGAAAGTTACCCCTTGGATTTTTTTTTCTAAAATGACGATGTACCCACTCATTCTTCCAGGGTAGTAAGTACTGTCCTATGAGAATTCTATTGGGAAACCTTACTGCATCCACACTACAGCTCTGATATTGTCCCTTTAGACTTCTCTTTGTTTCCACACTCAAAGAACATTTAAAAGAAACATGAATTAAGTCTCTCAGGATGTCAAAACCGCTGTTTTTATGTTATATAAATCAGAGTGCACAATTATTTAGGGGAGGGTTATAGAGATGGAAACCACTTTCAGAAGTAATAGGCCTATATGGAAAATATGTCAAGAAAACAATAGCTTCACATTTTGATATTTTTGTTTAATAAAGGTTTCTGTTTGAACAGGAGCCCTAATAAAGCAGTGCATTATGCATTGGGCTGCTAACCGCAAGGTCAGCAGTTTGAATATACCAGCCACTCCTTCAGATAAAGACGAGGCTTTCTGCTCCCATGAAGATTTACCTTGTCGAAAAGCCTATGCAGGTTCACTATGAGTCGGAACTGACTCAAAGACACACAACCAACCAGTGAATTACTTAGCAGCAATACTTACTGACTTACCCTAATGCATATACGGAGTCCTAGCATGGTTCTATTGGATCAGCACTGGGCTGCTAAGCACAAGGTTGGCGGTTCAAACCTACCAGTCGCTCCTCAGAAACCCTATACAGCGTTGTTATGAGTCAGAACTGACTCGAAAGCACTTAACCACAGCAATGCATATGTACGAAGGGGCTCAAAAGTCTGTAGAAAAATTTCATTGTATTTTAATTTCTTATGAATGAAGCAGGAGAAAGACATTAATCTCCTTTGCAAAAAAAAGTACCTATATGTTGTAGTTGTTAAGTGCCATCAAGTCAGTTCTGACTCATAACAACCCTGTATAGGATTTCCAAGGAGCTGCAGATGGGTCTGAAGCACTGGCCATGCAGTTAGCAGTCCAGTGCTGATCTTACAGTGCCATACTAGGACTCCCTACTATATATAAATTTAGATAAAGATACTTATATTTTGTCAATATACAACAAACAACCCACTGCTGTATGTTGATGATGGTAGTGGTGGTGATGCTGTGCCGTGGAGTCGGTTCCGACTCATAGTAACCCTGTAGAGGGTTTCTGAGGCTGTAAATCTTCACAGGAGCAGAAAGCCTCATCTTTCTCCCACCAAACAGCTGGTAGTTTCAAACAGTTGATCTTGAGGTGAGTAGCCCAACTCAGAACCACTATGCTACCAGAGCTCCTTCACTGCAGTATAGTTGAGCCCAACTCTAACAATTGTTTTATAAATGATTGGTCTTGTGATCTATCAAGTTATTAATATATGAGATAACTGCATTGTCCAGTTTCCCTTGATTCCTACTGTCAATATATCCAATACACAGAAAGTAAAGAAGTCTAAGAAAGTGGTGTTAGGTGCTATCAAGTCAGTTCTGACTCATGGTGACCTTATGTACAACACAAGAAAACACTGTACCATCCTCACAATCATAATCATTCCGATGTTTGAGCCCATTGTTGCGACCACTGTGTCAATCCATCTTGTTGAAGGTTTTCCTCATTTTTTGGCTAGCCTTCTACTTTACCAAGCATTATATCTTTCTCCAGGGACTATTGTTGTGTGCTGTCGAGTCATTCCGACTCAGAGTGATCCTGTATAGGGTTTCCAAGGAGTGGCTAGTGAGTTTGAACCACCAATCTTAACAACAACAACATGAGGTCGAGGGCTTACCTTAGTGTACCACACCAGGACACCAGGAACAAGTCCCCTGGTAACATGACCAAAATACATGAGACAAAGTCTTACCATCCTCACTTCTTCTAGCAACCAATGGTATATTTAATATTCTTCACCAATACACTAATTCAAAGGTGTCATTCGTCTTCAGTTTTATTTACTGTCCAGCTTTTGCAGTTGTTTTAAGTGCCATTGAGTTGGTTCTGACTCATAGCAACCCTCTATAGGGTTTCTGAGACTTTTAATCTTTGAGGGAGCATAAAGTCTCACCTTTTTCCCATGGAGCAGCTCAAACTGCGGACCTTGTGGTTTTCAGTCCAGTGCTTAGCATATGGAGCCACTGGGCTCCCTTTTTGCATGCACATGAGGAGAATGAAAATACCATGACTTAAGTCAGGTAAACCTTAGTCTTCAAAGTGACATCTTTGCTTTTTTATTACTTTTAAGAGATCTTTTGCAGTTATTTGCCCAATATGCTGTTTGATTTCCTGACTGCTGTTTCCATGGGTGTCGTGGTTGTATGCCACAGAGTGGGTTTTGACTCATAGTGACCCTAGAGGTTTCCAAGGCTGTAAATCTTTACGGGAGCAGAAAGTCTCATCTTTCTCCCATGGAGCAGCTTATAGATTTAAACTTCTGACCTTGAGGTTAGTAGCCCAATATGTAGTGTAACCCACTATGCTACCGGGGATCCTTGCTGGTGGTTAACCACAAAAAATTTGGAGTAAACTCAAGAGTGAATGTAAAATGTAATGGTGACCACATCTGCAATATAACTAAATTCACTAAACATCACAGACTATATCCTGAAGCAAACAGAAAAGGGGGGTAACTGAAATGTTTTCTTTGTTACTACTGTTGTTGTTAAGTGCTGCTGGGTGGGTTCCTACTCATAGCAACCCTGTATAGGGTTTTCCCAGAAGCAGCTGGTGAGTTCAAACTTCCTACCTTACAGTTTAAACTGACCTTTGCAGTCCAGCGCTTATCCTACAGCCTGCCACACCAGGACTCTTCTGTTTCTAGCAGAGCAAAATTGGCAGAACATTAATGAAAGGTGAAATAATGGGTAGCCTATATAAGAAAGAACACAGAAAGCATGTGATTTTTGAAGGAATTATCATTCAAGAGACACCCAGGACATTGTATCAATATTTCATGAAGCAAGAGGTATTACAGGTGCTAGGGCAGCTACTGACCCATCTGTTACCAAAATTGAGTACCATTAATGTGTCAAACGTTGTGAAATTAGCAACAGAGCTTGGAAATTCTCCCATGTTGAAGACTTTCAAAGACTAGGAGGGCCGGAGACTCCAAAAGTGCTCACTTACAAAAAGAAAACATATCCAAAGAAAAGCAGCAAGCATCTAGCATCACAGTGACCAAGGACTAACTCTTCTACTTTGTGACAATACAGCAGTCTCTTGATAAAGCCACGAATGTTCTTTTGTTCTGCAAACCCCAAGACACAAGAACCTCTTCCTGTATACCAGTCAACAGCCTTCGCTTTAGAAACAAAATTCTTTTTTTAACTCTAATGGCTGAGTCCTATTTATGAAATCAGTAAGGGTCTGAAGGGATTGTTTAATTTTCAATTAAATGTGCTAGTACTTTATGGAGGTACTGGAAATATCACATGTGAATGTCAACTGTCTACTGAACTTAGATTTTCTAAGTCTTCACTTCTAACTGTATATTATACAAGGTACTTCCATGTAGGATAGAAGATTTAGAAGCAATCTCATTCACAGCAATGAAATTTTAAAGATACCTTTATGACTGAGCCAACATAAAGAACATTTTTATATACTAAACAAGCCTAGAATATAAAAACTTATCCCAAAACACTAACTTTTATTATCAAATATACAGTCATAATTAATGGAGCATCAAAAGTTCTCCCTCCTAAAACTGTCAGTTCAGCTATGGAAATGGGTTCTCAGCGAGTTTACTTTATGTTCTATACTAGAAAATTAGATTCAATCTTTCTACAAATTTTCAGTGTTCCCTTATTTACAAGAAAACAATGGTGCTATTACTCAAACGTTTTTAAATGTTCATGAACGGCTACTCTTTTAAATATAAAACTTCATTATCAAACTACATAAAATTATGGTAGTAATCTTTTCTACTGTAGTATATAAGACTTATAAGAAAAACTAGAGAGGAAAATGTAGCTGTCACTTAGGTCTCCTCTCTAATACTACAAGATGTTTTTCAAGTATGAATAGTACCCAAATGTATTTTTTAATAACTTTCTTCAATAAATCAGAGGGCAGGGGTTCAAATTAATCCTTTAGTGTTCTCATCCTCAGTCACCTGCATTCGGATAAGCTTTCTTGAGCAGGTGAAGAGGATATGGACTTATATATACAAGTATATAAAACTGCACACTGAAATGTATCACAAAAGTGAGCATCTAGAACTTGGATGGGAAAAATACTTGAGATCACTAACTTAGGTCACAAAAATCTTTGCTTTAGTATTGAATGAGACAATGAAGGCACTTTTAATGCAGTCCCTAATTCAGACAGTGAAGACTATTTAACTGAAATTTAACACATTTTCACTCAGTTCAGTGTTTGCTTCACTCCACATAACTGTAGGTTGGTCTGTGCATTTAAACTATGTTCTTTAAGAATTAAAACACCAAAAAAAAAACCAAAATGGCAGTCTGTTTGCCTATTATAAGAACAAGGATGCTGTTCTCCAGGGAGCCATCAAGGCAAGCAGTCAAGTCCCTTCAGGACAAACCCCCCTCCAAGACTAAAACTCATAGGGAACACATGAACAGGCATGTAAACTCACTGGCTACTGTGAAGGACTAGAAGTGAATGGAAGTGGGGGAAAGTCAGTAATAAAGAGGTGGGCTAAGTTCAACAACGTTCCATAGACTCCTCTTGACCTTGAGATGAGAGATAGAAGAGGAAAGTCTAGTTGGTCCAAAGTTTGGGGACACTTGATAACTCCTGAGCCCATGGACACTGACCTAGCCAAGGAGGGCTAGAACTGAGAGTGAAGTAGGGAGAGAGGCACAAGAATGCCCAAATTTGCAGATATTGCCCATCCGACGATATCTTTGATATCCCATGTGAGTAAAGTTTTACTAAAAGTAATACAGAAATGGCTGTAAGCATATATTGACAGAGAACTTCCAGAGGTTCAAGTAGAATTCAGAAAAGGACATGGAACAAGGGATATCACTGCTGATGTCCGATGGATCTTGGCTGAAAGCAGAGAAACCAGAAAGATATTTACCTGTGCTTTATTAATTACGCAAAGGCTTTCCACTGTGTGGATCATGACAAGCTATGGACAACATTGCAAAGTAGGAGTATTCCAGAATATTTCAGTGTGTTCATGAGGAATCTGTACATGGACCAAGTGGCAGTTGTTCGAACAGAACACAGGAACACTGAATGGCTTAAAATTAAGACAGGTATATGCCAGGGTTGTATTCACCACACTTATTCAACCTGTATGCATACAGTTGCTATGAGTTGGTACCGACTCAATGGCACCTAACAACAACAATGTTGAGAAAATAATCCAAGAAACTTGGTTATATGAAGAAAAACAAGGCATCAGGATTGGAAGAAGACTCATTAATAACCTGTGATATGCACACGATACAACCTTGCTTGCTGAAAGTCAAGAGGACTTAAAACATTTACTGATGAAGATCAAAGAACAGAGCCTTCAGTATGGATTACATCTCAATGTAAAGAAAACAAAAATCCTCACCACTGGGCCAATAAAACAAAATCTTTCAATGGAGAAAAGATTGAAGCTGTCAAGGACTTCATTCTTCTTGGATCAACTATCAACACTTAAGGAAGCAGCAGTCAAGAAATCAAATGACGTATTGCATTAGGCAAATCTGCTGCACAAGACCTTTTAAAAGTGTTGAAGAGCAAAGATGTCAGCTTGAGGACTAAGGTGTGCCTGACCCAAGCCATGGTATTTTCAATAACCGCATATGCATGCAAAAACTGGACAGGGAATAAGGAAGACCGTAGAAGAATTGATGTTTTTGAGTTATGGTGTTGGACGAGAATACCAAAAGTACCATGGGCTGCCAAAAGAACAAAGAGATCTGTGTTGGAAGAAGTGCAGCCAGAGTGCTCCTTAGAGGCCAAGATGGCCAAACTTCATCTCTCATACTTAGGACATATTGTCAGGAGGGACCAGTCACTGAGGAAGGATATCATGTTTGATACGGTGTAGAGTCAGAGAAATAGAGGAACACCCCCAGCAAGATGGATTGGCAAAGTGGCAGCATCAATGGGCTCAAGCATGGCAACAATTGTGAGGTTGGCCAGGACGGGACAATGTTTTGTTCTGTTGTATACAGGGTCACTATGAGTCAGTACTGACTCGATGGCACCTAACAACAACAACAATCCATTTGACCTAACTTCCATAGCTTGATGACCAGAGCTTGACTAGACGAAGATAAAGAAATTTGATAAAGGAAGCAAATGTAAATTGCTACAATTTAATGAACTTGACCTATACTTATGGATGTAGTAGCTCAAAATACCAGTCAAGAAGGAAGGCATATTCACATCGAAGATCAAGCCTATCCCCTCGGTACACAGAGTTGACAAGGGAGGGGAACTTAGATATTGGCTACCTAAAATGGGGGTGGGGGACTATAAAGGCACCAAGTGGCTGGCTTACAAGTTTTCAAGGGGGAGTTTAGTTTCAGAGTGTGCGAGGGAAGGTAGAAACCCAACTGAATAGTTTTCATCTTTTCTAGATGAGTCTAGTGAAAAAAGATGGGGGATAGGATTCTTTTGATTCAACAGTGAGTAATTGTTATTATGACTAATTTGATTGTCACCACTATAAAGACAGAAGTTTTGTAACATAAAGGGGGGAGTAGTTAATCTTACATTCCAGGAACAGAGGACCCTAGGACCATGAAGAGAAAAGAGCATGAGTGGAAATTGGGACCATAATCAGAGAAACAGCAACACCAGAGATGGAGGCAAAGGTAATAGCATGGAGAGATAGAGCAGCTAAGGACTCTAGACTCATGAAAAGAGAAAGGCTGTGTGCTAGTGGCCAGGAGGCAGGCTTACAGAATGCTCCCATTGGTTGTTTAAATGATTTTATATTCCTGAGTGGTTTTGTGTACATAAAAAAGTAAATAAATAAAACAGAGGGAATAGAAGCAAATACCGTTAAATGATGATGCAGGGAGGGGAATGTCATTATTTCAATGAAACAAAATATGATCGCGTAAGTACAAAACCGATGTTAGCCCATGTAAACTATCACTCAATTCAAAATAAAAGCTTAAAAAAATAAAGAATATATTAAAATATGACTTTTGGTTACAAAATAGTAATAATAATTAAAACACCAAAGGTTGGCAAAAGAATGATGAAGACAAATGAAGTCATAGGGAAGTCTACAACGATTAAAAGGGATAGAGGTAAATAGTGATACATATACAACCTTGGAAAAGTGTTCTATGGGTAAAAACATGGACAGAGATGCAAGCTGAATAGGTATGGCAAGAAAATATACATATATATATTTATATAGCATAGTGGTTATGAATCGGGCTGCTAACCTCAAGGTCGGCAGTTCGAAACTACCAGCTGCTTCGCGGGAAAAAGATGAGGCTTTCTGCTGCCGTAAAGATCTGCAGTCTCGGAAATCCTGTGCAGGGTTACTATGAGTCGGAACCGACTCCACGGTACTTAAAACAACAAGAGTTTGAAAGAGGATATTTGTACATGCGTATCTACCTTTTCTACAGGCAAACACAAATGAACGTGGTGGAGCATACAGCAGGCAAAATGACGAAAACTTCCTCAGTATTATCAAACATTTTACGACAATAAGTTGCTGGGCCTGGTCATTCAGGAGCATCGTCTCAGGCAATACCATGTTCAACTAGCATAACACAGTCCACAAAGAGAATGTTCTACATCCTACTTTAGTGAGTAACTAAAGCTCCTGAGCAACTGCCTAAGGTACAGCTATTGGTCTCTCTGTGAACACCATTCTTCACAACTCTGAGACCAGTAAACTAGATGGTACCCAGCTACCACTACCAATGGCTCTGAACGGCATCACATTAGAAGGCCCCAGATACAGTGGGAGAGAATGTGTAACAAAACTAAAACAAAAAAACACTTACTTGTCAGAAAGAGACTGGAGGAACCTGAGACTGTGTTCCTCAACCACAGTCTGTAAAGGAACTCATCCTTGCGGCCTGATTTTCAGCCAAACAGTAGATAGGTTTAGAGAAGGGACAACAGTACAAGTAAGATATGCTCACCATGGAATGGTCAATCATTCAAAATCAAAAAGGCACCATTTACCTAAGAACAAAGTTGTGAAGGGATGGGAAGGTGGTTAGAATGGATATAGGAACCACAGTGAGGAAGCAGGATAACTTGTTCCGTGGAGGGGATCCCAATCATTGAGATGAAACAAAGCATATGAGTTGTTGAATGTAGAACTGATGATCTTGTTGTAAACTTTAATTCAGTTCACAATAAAAAGTTTATTTCCCAACAAGAATTAAAACCCCAAATTTATAAAACACACATTCTGATAAGGAACCTTTCATACTCTGAAAATATATCTGTATGTGACAGAAAAGATACAACTAAGAGTTTTATATATCATTAAATTTTAAGTATGGTTTAAGTAAATGTGATTTAAACTCAAGGAAGTCTAATTATATTTAAGAAGTAATATTCTTGTATGCCATTTTTAAGGCACTCTAAACTACCAGCTGTTCCACGGGAGAAAGATGAGGCTTTCTGCTCCCGTAAAGATTTACAGCCTTGGAAACCCTGTACAGGGTC
>NW_006408707.1:665198-684933 GCF_000296735.1 Chrysochloris asiatica
GAGCTTGAACTGCCAACCTTGCAGTTTAAATGACTTTGTAGTCTGGCGCATTAACCCACAGCACCACACCAGGACTCTGATTGTTGTTAAATGTCGTTGAGTCAGTTCTGACCTACTGCAACGTTGTACAGGGTTTCCAAGGGGCAGCTGGTAAGCTTGAACCGCAGACCTTGCAGTTCAAACAAATTTCCAGTCCAACGCATTAACCCACAGCGCCACACCAGTACTACTAGATGGCACTTAATAACAACAGGCTGGTAGAATAAATGTTCTACCAGCTATTAATAAAATGAGGAGCTCTGATAGCATGGTGGGTTATGAGTTGGGCTGCTAACTACAAGATCAGTAGTTCAAGTCTACTAGTTGCTCTGTGGGAGAGAGATAGGCTTTCTGTTCCGGTACAGATTGACAGACTCAGAAACCTTATATAAGGTCACTTTGAGTCAGAACTGACTCAATAGCACATAACCACCACCACCACCATGAATAAAATGAGATTCCCTAGGTGACACAATGGTTAAGTTGATCACTTCCTGAGTTCAGGCATGATGCCAGGCATTTTACCTAGAATGTCTCATTTATTCTTCATCACAACCTTATGAAGAAATTTTATCAGCCTTGTTTTATAAATAAGGAAGCTGTGGTTTAAACAGATTAACTAATTTACCTACAATCATACAAAAGAGGAATTGGGGCTGAAACCCAGATTGTCTAGCTCCAAAACAAAGGGATCTTCTTTGCACCACGTATATTGTGAGACCTGATGAGAAATAACCAGGCTTAAAATGTCATCTTTAAATTACGAACTAGTAAAAAAGAGAGACGATATCATGCTTAAAATCAAGTGGTCATTGAAAATCAGCCAAAAGTGGTGATTTGAAAATAGCCTGAAAATTAGCCAGTTTGATAACTACACATGAATATTTAATCAGCATAAGAACATAAAACTTAAATAACTAAACATGTCCTATCTCAAAAACATAGACATCTTAAAACTTCTGTAGAAATGCACTAAGTAAACTTCATCACACCTAGATATTTGGAAATCCAAAAGAAACCTTGAGAAGCCCTTTGATTTGGTCAGCCACATTAGCTTCCTATGGATAACTAGGATTATATTTATACTTAATGGAATACCAAAGAAGTGAGTAATGACTTGGGTCTGATTCCTTTGTTCTGACTCTACCTTGTCATCCATCTATCTAGTCTTTTGAGCTTTCCCAAGCAGGAGTTTTTCTGCTAATATAGGGTAACTGAGCCTCAAGTTCAGAATCTCTTGCAAATTCAGATTCATTTGCAAATTTCCCAACATGAAGATCCAATAACCAGAAGAGTATTACAGAATAAACTGAAGTTTCTATTTCCCAAAGCATAAACTTGTTACGATGGAATTTTTACTTTTATTTTCTTCTAAATTGATTTTAAAGCATTTAACTTTAAGCAGACTTCCGGTGTGGCACTGTAGAATAAGCACAGGACTGCAGGATCAGTTTGAAGCACAGGGTTGGCAGTTCAAACTCACCAGATGCTCCTTGGAAACCCTCTACTGGGTTGCTATGAGTCGGAACCCACTCGATGACACTTAAAACAAGTCAAAATAAAAACAGAAAAGGAAAGGAGGAAGAAAGGTAAGAGGCAAAAACTGGAACTTTGCTTAAAAAATAATTTTTTTTTTAAACTAACTAAACATCTTTCTGATTTAACCAAATCCTCAAGATTTAGAGCTACCATTAAAGTTCCAAAGCTATGACCTACTTGTTCTCTTTAACATCTCAACAGCACGTTAGGTTAACCATTCAAGCGTGCTACAGACAAATGAGGTATGGATAATTTATAATGAAGCAATTCAGAGAGCTATAAATTGTGAGATATAGCTTTTAATTTTATTATTTAATAAATAAATTATGTAATGAGATGAATAAGAATGGCCCTATGGGTTAATGTGCCAGACTGTTTGAACTGCAAGGTCGGCAGTTCAAGCTCACCAGCTGCTCCTTGGAAACCCTATAAAGGATCGCTATAGGTCAGAGTTGACTCAACGACACTTAACAACAACAAGCCTTAAAAGCAGGGTTCAAACTACAGTGCAAGAATTTCCTATGTATTGAAATTTTTAAAATAGATACATTTGTGAATTCATACTCATTTCTACTTATTCCTTTATTAAAAATCAAAGTTCTATATTAACATGAGATGAGACTTTCTGATTCCATAAAGATTTACAACCTGAGAAACCCTACACAGGGTTGTTGAGAGTCATAACAGACTAGACTCAACAGCACTTCATAAAAATATTCCTTATCCACACAGAGACAATGCCTAATATAGTTTTCAGTCCTATCAACTAACTTCTCTGTTGATAAATAAGTTCAGTCTCTAGTTTAAAAAAAAAAACAGATTGATCTAACTGTTACCAAAATATTGAATAATTATAGTGCCTTGTGCCTCTCTCCAAAGGAAGAATGCTCACTCAGTATGAAACTACAATCTATTCACACAGGAGTCCAATTTTAAAACAAAACTTTTATCTGTTTAATAAGTTCATTAATTTCCTTTTTTCTGATTATCAAAATGCAATTTATCATATGGGTCTTAGTGTATAAAGATGATGCCTTCTTTCTCACTCACCAGATTGCTTCGTTATAGCCTCATGAAACTTAATTGTTATCATTTGCAGAAGCACTATTACAATATGTTATTGCTGTTGTTAAGTGCTGTTGAGTTGGTTCCGATTCATAGTGACCCTCTATAGGGTTTCCAAGGAGCAGCTGGTAAGCTTGAATCACCAACCTTGTGGTTCAAACCGACTTTGCAATCCAGCACATTAACCCACAAGGAGCTCTGGTAGTGTAGTGGTTAAGAATTGGGATGTGAACCACAATGTCAGCGTTTTGAAACTACCAGCTGTTCCACGCGAGAAAGATGAGGTTTTCTGCTCCCTTAAATATTTACAGCCTCAGAAACTCTATGCAGGGTAGCTATGAGTCAGAACCAACTCCACTGCAGATAACCACCAACCACCACATTAACCCACAGTGCCACACCAGGACTCCACAGAAATAAGCACCTTACAATACTCCAGTAAGAAATATATTCATGTTGGTTTTCAAACTTGACCATTTCAGTTGTTGTGTTCTCTAATATGTATTTATATAACCACTCTCACAAAAAGACTATTGCTGCCCACGTGGTGGACACTCACTATATATTTTAACTTGGCTGCATAATTTAAATGTTTCATATAAAATGCTGGGAGAGAAAAAAACAGGGAAATTTGAAATGTTCATAGACCGGGTACATTAGCTACCTAACAGTTGAAGATGAAGTGAAATTGATTTATCTAGCTTAGTGGGTTAGTGTTGGCCTGCTAATTGCAAGGTCAGCAGTTTGAATCCACCAGTTGTTCCTCGGAAGAAAGAAGAGGCTTTCTGCTATGGTAAATATTACAGCCTGGGAAACCCTATATAGGATGTTTATGAGACTCAAAGAGCACGCAACAACCAACCACTGGCATCATCAACCTTGGAAATAGTGCCGAAGGTTAATGCTGTTAACCATCTGGCAGAAGAGAAACAGATCTGCACAAGTCTTTCATGTACGAAAATTTTTTAAAGTTTAAAAATATGCCCATGTGGTATGACGCTGTAGGATACACACTAGACTGCAAGATCCATTTGAACTGCAAGGTTGGTGGTTCAAAAGCACCAGCTGCTCCTCAGAAACACTATACAGGGTCTCTGTGGGTCGGAACAGACTCAACGGTACTAACAATATATTCTTTTTAACAGACTCTCAGTTCTAGTAGAAATTATTTCCAAGATTACAAAAAATACACTCACCCTCCTGTCTTTTGCATTCTTCACACTGACAAACATGTGGCTCTCACAAATCTGTCTTTCTAAAGTCCACATAGGCTTATTAGGACTACAAGGCAATAGTGAAGTAACTTTATTTTGCAGTACATTTTTTTTCATTCTGTTTCTGTTTCATAAGTTGAAAAGTATGTTCTAGTCTTCGATCATGAAAATAGTTTTGGTTTATCTCCTTACTGGTTTGATTGCTACAGTGTTATGTATGGTAATTCCATCTGAGAAAATATCTTAAACTGTTTGGGGAAAAAGGATTTTAGTACTTCACTTTTACAGAAGTTTTACGCTGCTGCTTTTTTAAAATCGCTATATGATGCTGCTTCTGAATAAAAACATATTTAAACTTCGTTATTTTTAACCATAAGGTATACAACACGAAAATACAGTTACCAGCCTTAACAAAGTCTCAATTTTGTATTCCAAAGTACTAGATATGAAATTCACAATTGTATAAAGTAAAAAAAGCAAACCCTTTATAGGAAACTCCTTAAATTGCAAATGAAGTACACTAGCCCCAACAACACCAACTTAAGTAGACTGTTTCAGAAAGTTGATCCTAAGGGAAATTTCAAACCAGAAGGTTGATTTAAAGCCTCAAAACGCTTCCCCAGTCCAAAATGGCAAAGATAGAACCAAGCAGAAATTGTCCCTCCACTTTCGAACCCCACTCTACTAAATTTACACATCTCTGGACACCAATGGCCACACTGGAAGGTAGATGGAGGTGTAGAGTTAAAACAGATGAACTTGGCAAATGGGAGGTGCACTCAAGAGTACTAATGAAGTGTCCTGGGAGATCACAGGACCCAGAGGTGGGAATGGATTAGAAGAACAGCTCGGGTTGGGGGTGTCCGTCCCAACAGGAAGGCGGTGTACGCGAAGTAAAGCAGATGCGGGTGTGATAGGATGTCCCCACAACATCCCATACACTGCCACACATCCCGCAGCACCCCGATCCCACGACGGGGCGGGGCCACTCCACCCGCCACCGCCCGTTCGCGCCGGCACCCGCCCCCTTAGCCTCCGGGTCCCAGGCTGGTGGGAGGGGCGGGCCTCCCGGGGCCGGGTGTGCAGCCCGGCCCAAACCCGAATCAGGAATGTTCCGCTGAGGGCGGGAGGGGTGGGCGGGCGACCCCGCAGCCTAGGATGGGAGGGGGGATGGCTGAGCGTAGAGGAAGAATCCTCCGCGCAGTCGTCGCCGCCTGGGCCGAATCCCGGGCGCCCCCCTGCGGACGGGGTATTGCCCCTGCTTTCAGCTTGCCCTCCCTTCTCTTACCCCCTCTCCCAACATTGCCCGCGGCAACAGCGCCTGCCACAAGCAGCGCGAAATGTACCTACCTAGAACCTGACAAGCAGGAGCCCCTCAGACACGGGAGCCAGTCGCCACCCCGCGTCACGGAGGCCGCCACAGCCAATAGCCGCTGCTGTCACTATTCTCTGCAGCCAATCCGGCTGCACTCCGGTCTCCGGGCACTCTAGTGGCCACAGCCAATGGATGCAGGCGGAAGGCGGGCGCTAACGCCCGGCCCCCACGTCCCCTCCTCACCACCTCCCAGGAGGCGAGGCGCGGCCGATTGGCCTGGACCCCGGAGTGGGCGGGAATCAGGCTCTCAGCCGGGTGGGCGCGAGCAAAGACGGGGGCCGCGGGAGCGATGAGCAAAGGCTCGGAGTGGTGACCACCGCCCTCTGAGCTCGCTTCTGCGTCGGGTGGGGTTCCGACGTCCGCCCGTTGGAGCTATTCTAGTGCCTCGGTAACCCGCTCCTCTGAAGTCGGTGTCCTGAGCTGCCAGAGTGGGAGCGAGGGCTGGATGGGACTGGAGACTGACGGCGGCGTCACAGGAAACTTTGGGAGACTCGTCTGGCCGCAGCCGGGAAGTGGCCGGGCTAGGGGTGATAAGCTGGGCCGCCTGGAAGGAGTACCCGGCGGGTCCGCCGCGGAAAAGGAATTCGGAGGGTGGGGGCGAAGACGTGATTAAAATGTTAAGTATGCCCGCGGGGTGCTAGGCAAACCCTAGATCTGAAACCTTTGGGAAGGGAAGCCACTTAAGTACCCACCACTCCAAATTCTCATTTTCTCTCTCAAAATCACTTTTTCCTCTACTTTCCAAAATATTGCTTGCATTCTATTGTTCCATTGGTTGCTTTAGCGTGGTTTTCTGCCTCTCTAATAGACTCCTGAGTCCCTTAGGAATCATTATTGTATTCACGGAACCTAGTTCAATCTAAAAATATTAGACATTCAATGCTGAAATTTTGATGCGTACCGTTTTAAAAACCTCCAACAGGTCCTGTGAATGGTCCCCTATAAGTCCTTACCTCTTGAAGAATCTTGAATGGGTGAAGAACGCACACTTGGTCTGCTTTTCTAGTGAGGGATATTTCTGAAGCGTCCTTCACCAAAAGAATTTAGTGAGAAATGAGTAATGTGAACTAAACAAAGATAACCAGGTGATCTGTAAGAGTCTGATAGGTGTTAGTCACTCACTGTTTGGGTATGTGGCCCTCCCATGTTCCTGTAGCAGGCTTTTTAAGGTACTAAACCCTGTAAATTGAGTTGAGCTGCATTCTTCGCCTGGAGCAGATCTTTCCATGCCATCTCCACCTTTTCCCTAGAAAGCTTTTGAGTTTTATAGGAGCCAAGGAAGAGTGATCACTTTCTCTAAATAGGTTTATTTATTTTACCTTTGTAAACAGCCTTACACAGAAAACCATAAGTTTTAAGCCATGTACTGTTGCAAAAATCAAAGAAATCAAAGCATGTTTATACCCAAAATATTGACAACAAACAAATTACTTTTTAGTTTTTAATTTTCAAATGATCTAAGAAGCGCTGTGACTAGAATAAGTACTGGAGTGCTAACCACAAGGTTGGTGGTTCGCACCCAACAGCCAGGAGAAATGAGTCTTTCTGCTCCCAGAAAGATTTACAACCTCGAAAACCCTCATACAAGGTCACTATGACTCAGAACCGACTTAAATACCAATAACAACAAAAACTATCTTAGATAAGGTGATACCAGAAATGATAATGAAATCATTTTGTGGTAAATGCCAAGTGTACAATCTAACCTTTATGTGAGTAAACCTCTTAACATAGAAAAGAAATAAATTTCCTGTGAGCATTAAGAGTAGTATTATGGGGCATGTTAATAGGATGAAATGAATAAATGTTTGTGAATTGAATAGGTAAAGCCAAAAGAGAACTTCACCAAGGACATACCTTTCCCAAGAACTTTACAATTTTCCTATCTTTCTATAAAGGGAATCTAGAAAGATGTGCTTGGTGAGTTAGTTATTACATGTTTGAAGTAAGTTGCTTTGAATATACATATAGTGAAAATAGTTGTTTCAAGTTGCCTAGTCCATTCCCACTCATGGTGACCCTATGCACAACAGAAGGAACTACTGCCTTGTCCTGTCCCATCTTTGCAATCATTTCCTATTTTTGATCACATTATTGCACCCATTGTGTCAGTCCATCTTGTTGAATGTCTCCCTATTTTTCCCTTTTCCCCATACTGTACCAAGCATGATGTCTTTACTAGGGACTGGTCCTTCCCAATAACATGTCCATAGTACTTGTTATTGGGAAGTCTCACCTCCTCCTTTCTAAAGAACATTCTGGTTGTCCTTCCAAGACTAATCTGTTCATTTGTCTGCCAGTCCATAGTATATTTAATATTCTTCACCAACACCATAATTGAAAAACATCAATTCTTCGGTCTTATTCATTGTCCAGCTTCTGTATGCAAATGAGGCAATTGACAGTATGGCTTTGCTCAGGTGCACCTCAGTCCTCAAAGTGATATCTTTGCTTTTTAACACTTTAAAGAGGTCTTTTGCAACATGTTTTCCCAAAGCACTCTGTCATCTGATTTCTTGGCTGCTATTACCATGGGTGTAGATTGTGGACCAAAGTAAAATGGAATCCTTGACAACTTCAATATCTTCTTTGTTTATCATGATGTTGCTTATTGGTCTAGTTGTGAGGATTTTTGTTGCCTGTTTGTTGAGGTGTAATCCATACTAAAGGCTATATGTACTTTAATTTTCATCAGTAAGTGCTTCAAGTCGTTTCCAACTTCAGCCAACAAAGTTATATATCATCTCATAATGATAATGAGTCTTCTTCCCATTCTGAGGCTGTGTTCTTCATACAGTCCAGCTTCTCAGATTATTGCTCCAGCATACAGGCTGAATGAATACATACGGTAAAAGGATACAACGAGGACACAAACCTTTTTCCTGATTTTAAGTCATGCAGTAGTATCCCTTTCTGTTCAGACAACTGCCTCTTGGTCTGCAAGTAGGCTTTAAAAGGTTCACAAAACTATAGTATTAAAAGACAGATAATGGAATCTTTCCATGAACTTGTTAGAGGCCTCCATTTGTACAGATTCTACATGAGCACAATTAAGTGTTCTATCATTCCCATTCTTTGCAATGTGAAAATAGAACTGTTTAATATATGTCTTAGTTAAGTAATGCTACTCTGGTAGCATAGTGGTTACGGATCGGGCTGCTAACCTCAAGGTCAGCAGTTCGAACCTACTAGCTGTTCCTCGGGAGAAAGATGAGGCTTTCTGTTCCCGTAAAGATTTACAGCCTCGGAAACCCTGTACAGGGTCGCTATGAGTCGGAATCGACTCCACGGCACATAACCACCACCACCACTATAACAACAAATACCACAAGTGTATTTTAAAAATTTACTTTCTCATCATTCAGGAGGCTCATAGGAGTCCTGGTGTGGCGCTGTGGGTTAATGCGCCAGACTGCAAAGCCGTTTGAACTGCAAGGTTGGCAGTTCAAGCTCACCAGCTGCTCCTCAGAAACCCTATACAGGGTCGCTGTGGGTCAGAACCGACTCGATGGCACTTCACAATAGGCTAATTGAGGGCACCAGCTCTAGAAGATGCCTCTGTCCACTCTGGGGGAAAAGTCATTATCTGTTTTCAACTTCTGTCCTAGGTTCCTTAGCAATTGTGACATGCATCTTTGTGTATGCTTGCTTGCTTAATCCACTCTTTTCTATCCAAAAGAGATTGACTTAAAACACACACTACACTAATGCAGCCTGATTAACAAACAGAAAAGCCATTCTCAAACAGAATTGTAATCACAGATAGAGGGGTGAGGAAGGAACCCTGGTAGTGGTGCAGTGGTTAAACACTTAGCTGCTAACCTAAAACCAGCTGCACCATGAAAGTAAGACGTGGCAGTTTGCTTCCTTAAAGATTGACAGCCTTAGAAACACTATGAAGCAGTTCTACTCTCTTCTATAGGGACACTATGAGTGGAGTTTGGCTTTTGATACTTATAAGGGTTAGGATTTATAATATGTATTGGAACGGACACAATTTATTGCATAACTCACAAGGTCGGCACTTCAAACATACTAGCTGCTCCTTGAAAATCCTATACAGGGTCACTATGAGTCAGAATCAACTCAACGACACTTAACAACATACATGGTGTTTATATCTAAGGAACTCAAATCACTAAAGATAAGAATCTTTCCAGATCTATTACTATTAGTTCTTACCAATTCTTGACTCAAGAAACTTTAAAACTCTACTTTATGTCATATGGAGTCCTGGTGTGGCACTGTGGGATAAAGCACTGGACCACAGGTCAGTTTGAACCACAAGGTCGGCAGTTCAAACTCACTAGCTGCTTCTTGGAAACCCTGTACAGGATCACTATAGTTGGAACTGACTTGATGGCACTTAATAACAACATTAAATGCTATGTATTGCTCTGTTGTAGGTAGGTGCCTTCCAGTGGGTTCCTACTCATAGCAACTATGTACACAATAAGGAAGCACTGTCCAGTTCTGGCCATCCTCACAGTTGTTTGGGCTCATTGTTGCTGCCACTGTGACAATCCATGTCACTGGAGGGTTTCCTTTTTATCCCTCATACTTCACTTTTATAAGCTCAAGCTCAGCAGCTGCTCCTCTGGAATCCTATACAGGGTCACTATGGGTCTCAAGGGCACTTAACAACAACAGTAACCATAATTTAAATGCATAGATTCTTCTACAGTCTTTGTTATTCATTGTTCAACTTTCACATGCATATGAGACAATTAAAAATATCATGGCTTAGGTCAAGTGCACCTTAATCCTCAAACTGATACCTTTGTTCTTTAACACTTTAAAGAGGGTTTTTTTGGTGGTGTTTTTTTTTTTGCAGCAGATTTTACTGCTGCTTCCATTAGTTTTGATTGTGGATCCAAGCAAAATGAAATCTTCAACACCTTCAGTCCTTTCTCCATTTATCATGATGTGATTTATTTAATAAGTATGGTAAAAAGATACAACCCTGACACATACCTTTCCTGATTTTAAACCTTTCTGTATCCCCTGTTCAAACGCCTGCTTCTTGGTCTATGTACAGGTTCCTTATGAGCAAAATTAAGTATTATGGAATACCCATTCTTCATAATGTTATCCATAGTTTGTCATGATCCACACAGATGAAAGCCTTTGCATAGTCAATGAACCACAAGTAAGCATCTTTCTGATATTCTCTGCTTTCAGCTATGATCTAGCTGATGGCTACAGTGATAATTTCTGGGAGTTCCCTGTCAATGTACTGTTGCCACCATTTTTAATTGTACTCAGAAAAATTTTACTTGCATGTGATATTAATGATACTGTTCAATGATTTACAGATTCTGTTTGGTCATCATATATTCTTCTAGGAAATGCAATTTTGAATGTACATGTTTGAAGGAAAAGCATGTGACAAGAATCTGTGCTGCATTTTTTAACCTGGAAAAAAAAAAGACAGCAAATCTAGTTTATTTTTTTTTCCTGTATTATAATTATTGCTGCATTGTAACACATTTAACAGCAATTTGTTTCACTAAATTTCAAATAAACTGCAACTTCCCTTGTTGTTGTTGTTAGGTACCATCTAGTCGGTACCAACCCATAGCGACCTTATACACAGCAGAACGAAACACTGCCCAATCCTAGGCCAACCTCACAACTTCCCTTAGATCTGTAAATATAAGGAGAATATGAAAGAATGAAAGAAAATAATGTCTTGTCTAGATGATCCATGGACTTCATAAAATACTAAGCATCTCAGCAGGGACTACAAGGACATATTATCTCAGAACAGGATTTATTTTATATCATTAAGATTTAAACCTATACCAGATCTGTCGTGACTTAGAATTGCCACTATACTCCCTAACTATAGACAAATAAATCCTTATTTTGCCAAATTTTCCCAAATGCCAATGTTTATGTCTTCAAATGACTGACTTTTTAGTTAGCAGCCCAGCTCATAACCCACTACACTGCCAGGGCTCCTTAAATTATGTTATTGTTGTTGTGAAGAGCTGTCGAGTCGGTTCCGACACATAGCAACCCTGTATAGGGTTTTCACCAGCTGCTCCTAGAAAACCCTATACAGGGTGGCTATGTGTCGGAACCGACTCGACAGCACTTCACAACAACAACAACAATAACATAATTCAAGGAACCCTGGTAGCATAGTGGATTATGAGCTGGGCTGCCAACTAAAAAGTCAGTCGCTCAAATCTACCAGTCGTTCCATGGGAGAAAGATGAGGCTTTCTGCTCCTGTGAAGATTTATAGCCTCAGAAAACCTATACAGGGTCTCTATGAGTCAGAACCAATGTAGCAGCCCACAATCACCACCAAGCACCCACCAATAACATTATTTACTTGAACAACATCAGTACAATAATGTGGATATGAAACCTGTGTGATTAGTAATCAAAGTAATTGATAACTAATTAGTAATCAAAGTTTGATAACCAATCAAAAGTTTTTTACCCTTTTTTGTCTAGCACCCCCCATAACTAATCCCATTGCCTATTTTTCCATTCAAAAGTTTCTCAGAAGTTTCAGGAGAAATCTTGGTTGTGTGTCACTTTATTCAACAGCCCTCATTCTTTTCCTGAATCCGGGTCACTGCTCTTTTCCTCTTTGCTGCTAATTTCTTTGCTGTGTGACTCTGCTCTGTCTAGTCCACAATAACTAAATCATTGCACACTTTGTTGTTAGGTACCATTGAGTCTGTTCTGAATCATAGCGACCCCATGCACAGCAGAACTCAACCCTGCCCGGTCCTGCTCCATCATTACAGTTGTGGTTGAGTCATTGTTGCTGCCATTCTTTCAGTCCATCTCCATGGATCTTCCTCTTTTTTGATGACCCTCCACTTCATCAGGCATGATGTCCTTTTCCAGGAACAGGTCTCTACTACATATTCAAAATATGAGAAACTAAGTCTCGCCATTCTCACTTCTAACGAGCTTTCTGGTTGTACTTCCAAGACAGATTTGTTTATTCTTCTTGCAGTCCATAGTAGTTTCAGTATTTTTCACCAGCACCATAATGCAAATGCATGAGTACTTCTACATTCTTTATTACTCATTGTCCAACTTTCACATGCATATGAGGTATTTGAAAAGTCCATGGTTTGGGTCAAGTTTACCTTAGTCCTCAAAGTTACATCTTTATTCTTTATCACTTTAAAGAAGTCTTTTACAACAGATTTGCCTAATAAAATTGCTGTTTTGTTGTTAAGTGCAGTCCAGTGGATTCTGACTCACAGTGACCCTGGATAGAGTTTTCAAGGAGCAGCTGGTGGACTTGAATACAATATGTCCTCTGGTTTCTTGATTGCTAGTTGTCCATTGATTGTCCATCCAAGCAAAATAAAGTCTTTGACAACAACAGTCTTTTCTCCGTTAATCATTTATTGATCCATTTGTGAGGATTTTTTATATCTTTACACTGAGGTGCAATCCATACTAAAGGTTATAGTCTTTGATCTTTATCAGTAAGTATTTCAAGTCTTCTCTGCTTCCATCAAGCAAGATTGTATCATCTACATATCTTGGTTGTTAGATAATCTCCCTCCAATCCTGGAGCCACATTCTTCTTCATATAATCCAGATTATCAGATTATTTGTTCAGCATACATACAGAATAAGTATGGTGAAAATATGTATCTCCAGTGCACACCTTTTCTGATTTTAAACCATTCAGTATCGCCTTGTTCTGTTCAAACTGTCTCTTGTTTAATGTGCAAGTTCCTCATGAGCATAATTAAGTGTTCTAGAATTCCTACTCTTCACAATGTTATCCATAGTTTGTTGTGATCCACATGCTCTAATGACTTTACATAGTCAATAAAGCACAAGTAAATACTTTTCTGGTATTCTCTGCTTTCTGCCAAGATCCATCTGACATCAACAATGATATTCATCATTTCATGTCCTCCTCTGAATCCAATTTGAATTTCTGGCAGCTCCCTATTGCCACACCGTATTTAAATTCTCTTTGGCAAGATTTTATTTACATGTGATGTTAATAATACTGTTTGATGATTTCTGCATTTCATTGGTTCACGTTTATAGAATGAGCAAAAATTGTTGTTGTGCGCAGTCAAGTCAGTTTCAACTCATAGCACCACTGTATAGGGTTTCCGAGGGGCAACTGGTGAGTTTGAACCATTGACTTTGCAGTTCAAACTGACATTGAGATTGAGTGCTTATCCTATTGCAAAAAATATGTTGTTGTTAAGTGCCGTCGAGTCAGTTCCGACCCATAGCGACCCTTTTCAGGGTTTCCATGGCTGTAAATCTTTATGGGAGCAGAAAACCTCATCTTTATAGATCTCTTTTAATCAGTTACCCATGTGGCTGTCTTCCAAATTTCTTGGCTTAGAAAAGTAAGTGCCTTCAGCACTGCATCAGTTTGTTGAAACATTTCAATTTTTAGTCCATGAATTCCTGGAGCCTTGCTTTTCCCTAGTGTCTTCAATATAACTTGGACTTCTTCATACCATCAGTTGTTAAACATATGCTGCCTCTTGAAAAGACTGAATATCAAACAATTCTTTTTGGTACAGTGACTCCTTTTGATACTTCCTGCATCATTCAATATTTTTCCTATAGAATCATTGAATATGCAACCCATGACTTGGCATTTTCCTTTGTTCTTTCAGCTTGAAAAGTGCTGGGCATGTTTTTCTCTTTTGCTTTTCTAAGTATTTGCACATTTCATTATAAGACTTGACTTTGTCTTCTTGAGCTGCCCTTTGAAATTTTCTGCTCAGCTTTTCAACTTCATCATTTCTTCCAGTAGCTTTCGCTTCTCTGCATTCAAGAGTAAGTTTTAGAATCTTCTGACATCCATTTAGGCCTATGCTTTCTTTCCTGTCTTTTTAATAACTTTTTGCTTTCTTCATGTATAATGTTCTTGACATCATCCAACAGTTCCTCTTGTCTTACTTAAGCCATTAGTGTCTAATGTATCAAATGTTCTTGAGATGGTCTCTAAATTTATGTGGAATATACTCCAGGTTGTATTTGTACTCCATGGACTTGTTTTAATTTTTCAGTTTCATCTTGAATTTGCATATGAGCCATTGATGATCTGTTCCATAGTCAGCTCATGACCTTGTTTGGGCTAATTATTGAGCTACTTTTTAATCTCTTCCCATAGATGTAGTAAATCTGATTATTTGTGTGGTCCATGTATATAGTTGTCATTTATGTTTTTGAATAAAAGGTATTTGCTGAGTCAGTTCTGACTTATGGTGACCCTGTGGGAAAGAGTAGAACTGCCCTATCGAGTTTCCTAAGCTGTAACCTTTCTGGAAGCTGACTGTCACATCTTTCTCCTGTAAAGTGCTGGTGGGTTCCAACTGTTGACATTTCAATTAGCAGCCCAGTACTTAACCATGGTGCCACCGAGGCACCTTCATCAACAGCAACATGATTATCTAAGCTATTATGTTGTTAAGTGCCGTCGAGTTGCTTCCGACCCATAGCGACCCTGAACAGGGTTTCCGAGGCTGTAAATCTTTACAGGAGCAGAAAGTCTCATATTTTTTTCCCATGGAGCAGCTGGTAGTTTTGAACTCCTGACCTTGCAGTTCGCAATCCAATTCATAACCACTACGCTACCAGAGCTCCTTAAGGTATTATGTTTAGGAGTAAATGGGAACTCTGTACTGTTTCTGCAAATTCTTATGAACTTCAAATTATGTCAAAATAAAAACTTTGAAAAAAATTTGCAGTGAAGAAGTCATTGGTCTTAACACAGCAGATGGGAGAACAATTAGGCAGGTTTGCATGGGCTAAGTGGTACTGAGGCAAATAATGATGTATGCACAACCTTGGAACAACAGGGCTCTGGGATACAGAGATTGAGACATGGTTAGAATAGGGAAAAGGGGGGAATAATGTTAAGATGCTTGGCTGTCTTTTGAATCTTGGTTTTCCTTGTATTATATTATAAAATAGACACAGGAGGGGGGAAAGAAAAGAATACCCAGAAATATCACCATAGAAAGCTTATAAGTCCGTCTTCTGCCTATAACTGATTGGAATATCTAAAGTGGGACTACAACATGCCCAATGAAGAAGGCTTCCTGTGGAGCCTCTGCATTACATAAGACTATAGGTGGACTCCTGAACAGTATCCAGAATCTTCAGAGGTAGGAAATTTCCACTTGAAAGGATGAGCAGACCAGCCGGAAGCAGCTAGAAGAACAGAAAATACTTCTTGAAAGAAAAACCTACAGGAAAAATACAAAGCAATATAGGCAGACTGACTGATTACTATAAGAACAAGCAAGTTGCTTGGCCAGGAGACATCAAGTTAAGTGGTCGGGTCCCCTCAAAGCAAACTCCCCTCCAAGACTAAGACTCAGTGGGAATACATGCTCTGATTGATGACCACATTTGTCACTGATAAGGAGAAGTAAGGGAAAACAGCAATGAAGGTGCAAGCTAAGCCCTACAACATTCAATAGGCTCCTGGTTGGCCAGCAGTGTGGCAAGACCTGGGGACTATAGGGCCCAGATTCAGTGACATAGCCATAGAGGACTTGAGTGAAGATTGAACTATCTAGCTGATAAGAAGAGAGGGTATATGCACAAGAACACCCACACTTGCAGATAATACACACTTGACCTGGCTTCAATGACGGGATGATCAGAGCTCAACCAGAAGAAGAAAGAAGAGGAAAAAAAGAGTAATCTGAGACAATTTGATGAACTTGACCTACACCTATGGCTCAAAAGAGGGAACAAATCTTTACAGCAAGGATCATTCCCACTCCCTCCATACACAGAGTAGACAGGGATGGGTCACTTGGACATTGGCTAGCTGATGTCCGATGGATCTTGGCTGAAAGCAGAGAATATCAGAAAGATGTTTACCTATGCTTTATTGACTACACAACGGCTTTCCATTGCGTGGATCATGACAAGCTATGGACAACATTGCGAAGTATGAGTATTCCAGAATACTTAATTGTACTTCTGAGAAATCTGTACCTGGACCAAGAAGCAGTTGTTCGAACAGAGCATGGGAACACTGAATGTTTTAAAATTGGGAAAGGTGTGCGACAAGGTTGTGTTCTTTCACCATACTTATTCAACCTATATGCTGAGCAAGTAATACGAGAAGCTGGGTTCTATGAAGAAAAACGTGGCATCAGGATTGGAGGAAGACTCATTAACAACCTGCGATATGCAGATGATACAACCTTGATCGCTAAAAGTGAAGAGGACTTGAAACATTTACTGATGAAGATCAAAGAACACAGCCTTCGGTATGGATTGCATCTGAATGTCAAGAAAACAAAAATCCTCACCACTGGACCAATAAACAACACTCTTATCAACGTAGAAAAGATTGAAGTTGTCAAGGATTTCGTTCTTCTTGGATCAACTAACAACATTCACGGAAGCAGCAGTCAAGAGATCAGACGACGTATTGCATCGGGCAAATCTGCTGCGCAGGAACTTTTTAAAGTGTTGAAGAACAAGGATGTCAGCTTGAGGACTAAGGTGCGCCTGACCCAAGCCATCCAAGGTATTTTCAATAACCTCCTATGCATGAGAAAGCTGGAAAGCGAATAAGGAAGATCGTAGAAGAATTTATGCCTTTGAATTGTGGTGTTGGAGGAGAATACTAAACGTGCCATGTACTGCCAAAAGAACCACTAGATCTGTTTTGGAAGAGGTGCAGCCAGAGTGCTTTTTGGAGGCCAAGATGGCTAAACTTCGCCTCTCATACTTTGGACATATTGTCAGGAAGGAACAGTCTCTAGAGAAGGATGTCATGCTGGGTAAGACAGAGGGTCAGAGAAAGAGAGGAAGACCCCCAACAAGATGGATCAGCCAGGTGGCATCACTGATGGCGTCAAGTGTGGCAGTGGTAGTGAGATTGGCCAGGATCGGACACTGTTTTGTTCTGCTGTGCATGGGGTCGCTATGAGTCAGTTCCGACTCAATGGCACCTGACAACAACAACAACAAAGGCAAGAAGTGACTGGCTTACAAGTTTTCAAGAGGGAACCTAGATCCAGAGGGCATGGAGGAAGGTAGAAGCTCCACTGAATAGCATCCAATCTGTCTAGGCAGGGCTGATGAATGGAAATGCGGATGGGTCTCCTATGCTACAATAGTGAATAACTGTTATTAGGAGTGGAAATGTGAGGGTTGGAAATGTAAAGGTAGACATTTTGTAGCAAGGAAGGGAGTGATTAACTTTGCAGTCTAGGAGCGGATGTCCCTGGGACCATCCAGGGAAAAGAGCGGAGAGCATGACCCTACCCAGAGAAGCAGTGATGCCTGAGATGGAGTCAGAGATGATGACGTGGAGAGATGGAGTAGCTTTAGATCCAGAGAGGAAGAGGGGTTGTGTGCTGATGACCCTCCCCGGGTAGGCTTGTAGTATATACACTTTGGTTGGTTGATGATGCATGGAGGGGACTGTAACCATGGCAATGAAACAACATATGATAGGATGAATGTAAAACTAATATTCTCCCATGTAAACTATCACATAATTTACAATAAAACATTAAAAAAAAAGAAGTCATTGGTCTTGCAAAATTCTGTCATGGGATCTCTAGCAACATTTCTATCACCAAGGCCTTAAATCCTTTCTCTTTTGTTTCCAGCTTTCACATTCCAATCACCAGTAATTATTAATGCATCTTGATTGTGTGTTTGGTCAACTTCAGACTGAAGAAGTTGATGTTGTGTGCCGTTGAATCAGTTCCGACTCATAGTGACCCCTATATAGGGTTTCCGAGGAGCAGCTGGTGAGTTTGAACTGCCGACCTTGCGGTTCAAGCCGACTTTGCAGTCCAGCACATTAACCCACAGCGCTACACCAGGACTCCCAAAGAAGTTTATAGAACTGTGTAAATTCATCCATCATCACTGGCTTAAGTGGTTGATGCATAAATTTGAATACTACTGGTATTAACTGGTTTTCCTTATAGATATTAATGTATCACAGACAGTGTTGTATTTCAATGAAGATCTTGAAATGTTCTTTTTGATAGTGAATGTGATGCCATTCCTCTCAAATTTGTCATTCCCAGCGTAGTAAACCATATGATCCTTAGATTCAAAATGACCAATACCTGTCCTTTTCAGCTTACTAATGCCTAGGATATCAGCCTTCATGCTTTCCATTTCATTTTGATGACTTCCAATTTACCTAGATTCATACTTCAAAAATTGTATTTTCTGATTATTAATAGATGTTTGCAGCTTGTTTTGAGTTGTGTGCCATCAGTAAATGAAGGTCCCAAACACTTTGCTCCATTCACATCATTAAGGTCAACTCTACTTTGAGGCGGCAGCTCTTTCCAGTCGTATTTTTAGTGCCTTCCAACCTGAGGGCGTCATCGTCTGGCACATTATCAGACAATGTTCTGTGCTAGTCCTAAGGTTTTTAGTAGCAAACCTTTCAGAAATGGTCTGCCTCTCTTTCTTCTTAGTCTGTTGTAATCTTAAAGGTCTGCTGAAACCTGTCCACCATGGGTATTTAAAATACCAGTGTCATCGTTTCTAGCATCACAGCAACACATAAGCCACCACAGTGTAATAAACCAACAGACAAGTGGTTGCACATATTACTCCTAAAATAGAGATAATGATGAGACATGCAACATGAAAGTTATATTTATCTTTTTATATGCTGCAGTGCCTATTTGCAGTGGATATAAATTTATTTGATTTTGAAAATTATCTTTTAAATGAATATTGTTAGCAGAGTTCACATTGGTATGAAGTTTTCTTTTGGACCTTTGTATTTTTCAACTTTAAAAATGGCTACAAAACCAAATTAAGCCATTGTCATAGAGTTGATTCTGACTCTGGTAGCGTAGTGGTTACGTATTGGGCTGCTAACCTCAAGGTCAGTAGTTCGAAACTACCAGCTATTCCACAGGAAAAAGATGAGGCTTTCTTCTCCTATAAAGATTTACAACCTCGGAAACAATGAGGGTCCCTATGAGTTGGAACTGACTCCATGGCACATAACCACCACTACCATTGAAGAGAGGAGTGCTCCCTCATTGGGTTTCCAAGACTGTGGATCTTTTTATGGAAAATGACTGATACATCGTTCTCCTGCAGAATGACTGGTGGGTTTGAACTGCCAACATTTCTGTTAGCAGTCAAGCATTTAACCACTGTGCCACCAGGGCTGTTCAAACTGGCTATATGCTTTCTTTATTTTACAAATCTGTATTAGAAAAACAAAGGGAGGAAAGGAGAGAAGAAAAGGTGAAGTAGAGTTGGATAAAGAAAACTCCTTTCTTCAAATTACAAGTCAAATTCATTAACACCATCTCACAAACATCCTTCTAAACAAAGTCTGGCCTACCTTCTAGCACTCCAATATTGGTTCCATGCTTCCCTGAAATTCTACTCTTCATGGAGCAATACTACCACCGACACTCCCAATTAAGACATGATGGTGGTAGCGTGCCGTGAAGTTGGTTCCAACTCATAGCGACCCGACATAGGGTTTCTGAAGCTATAAATCTTTACTGGTG
>NW_006408707.1:685428-686696 GCF_000296735.1 Chrysochloris asiatica
TGCTTGGTAAAGTGAAGGTTCAGTAAAGAAGAGGAAAATTCCCCACTAGGGGTGTAACAATAGATTCAAACATAAGAAAGATTGTGTGGATGATGCAAGACTAGACAGTGTTTCATTCTGTTGTATATGGGGGTCAATATGCATATGGACAGACTCAAGGTTACCTAACAATATCAGAATCACCCAAGCACCTTTTCAAAATAACAGCCTCTCAAAGATTCTGATTCGGAAGGTTTGGGAAGAGATCAGTGTTTGGAATGAGACTAGTGAATCTGGTCAACATAGTGGATCAACTACAGGCCCTTATCTCTGCTATCTCCACAAACTCCTTTATACTGCATAAATATAAATCCAGATAATCAGCAATCTAGGACCCAGAAATCTAAGAGAATGTGGTTGAAGAGAAAAGCCGAAAATAATCAGAATGAAAGTCTCTATACCCCTCTAGTCACTTCACCAATCAAGCAGCCAGGCAAAACAGTGCTCACCCCTACCTAATCCAGAGACAATAATAATTATTCCCTGGAAAGATTGATCTAGAGAAGTTCTGAGCTCAAAGACATCTTAACAGCTGAATCTAGTGGTGAAGTGTCTTATTGCACATTGGGAGAATATGTGAAAATCTGCATACTGAATATGAGACTTCCTCTCCCACTTAGCTCCTATAATGCCAGTTTCTGTGTTTATATCCCAAGAGAGAATATTGAAAGATCCCGTGTTAAAGAAATTGATGAGCTCAAAGAAAATTTCTTTTATGTATCTTGGGAAGGATCTTTTACGAAAACAGTCAGATCCCCTACCTAATCACATCAAAACAAAGACTTCCTGTCCAAAAATTCAAGCCATGAAAGTAGCATCCCTCATTCTTAAATATTAACAGACAACAAGGGATCACCATGCTTTTGAAGAAACCCACAGTCATGAAAATCAGACACCAAAGAGAAAATAATACTGAAGGCAGGGTAAAGCCAACACAGAAAAAAAAAAAAAATTCAAAAGAATTATGAGTGATATCTTCAGAGAAGGAAAAGAAGATATTTTGTCTATGAATGAAAATGCATAATTGAAAAAATATTCATAGAAAAATGTCTTTAGGATATTAAAAATATGATATTTTAAAATTCAGTAGCAGGATGGGGAAAAAATGAAATTGAGAAGTCTCAGGACAAAGAGTTGAAAGTAAGAGAGAAAAGATGTTTTTAAAAAGTCAAAATTAAGAATCAATCCTGGAGTTCCAGAAAGAGAAAGGGAGATGAGTGGAAGGAGGG
>NW_006408707.1:688286-689653 GCF_000296735.1 Chrysochloris asiatica
CTAACCACAAGGTCAGTGGCTCAAACCCACCAGCTGCTCCTCAGAAACTCTATACAGGGTCGCTGTGAGTCTGAACCACCTTGATGATATTTAACAACAATCTATATGCAGCCAGTTTCAAGAAGCAGTAAATCCAAAATGTGAGTGGAAGTTGTGTTTCAGGATATATAGTATGTCCTTAATGAGTCCGTTTTTACTGACTGACAGGGAAGGAATTTACAATGACTCTCTAGAGAATACCCTACCCTAATTTCTCTTGTATAATTTGTTTTCACAATCCTCTCTTCTGAGCATGTTGCACACAGCCCAATTCGAATTGTGTCTACTCACAATAAATATATTGTGCTACATTAATTTTTGGTGTTTCATTGCATATTTAGGTTTTTAACAGATGTACCAGGGTAAGTAGAAAATAATTGCTACTAGGATTCTAGTTCATACAGACACGGGTTCATAAAAAAAAAAAAAAAATGTTTAAACATACCTCTGTAATCAGTGAATGGCTTCAGAGAATATTTCTTAATCACATTAGAGTGTCTTTAAAAAGAAAATAAGATCGAATCAAAACAGTGGCTTCTGGGGTGATATGCCAGGGCCAGTTCAATTCAAAGGTAACCACAAAGAAGACAGCTCAAACCTAGCAGCCACTCTTGGTAACCCTATACAGGGTTGCTATGCCACAAAACCGACTGGATAGCACTAAGCAACAAGCATTACTTTGTAGCAATACTTTTTTACTTACCCTCTTATACAATCTCAAAAAAATTTGTCCTTTCCACTAAAGGTACTCAAGAGAAGGAATAAAAATAAGAGAGATGGAGATATGGGCTCAACACTGGGAAAAGGGAATCCTCAGGATGACAATGAAGGAAATTTCCAGGGTAACAGCCATATTGTTGTTGTGTGCTCTTGAGTCTGTTCCAACTCATAGAGACCCTTTATAGGGCTTCTGAGGAGTAGACAGTGGGTTTGAACTGTTGACATTGAGGTTAACATTCCAGTGCTTATCCTACAGTGCCAGCCACAACAGCTGTATAGCAAGCCTAAAAAGCAAGCCAGTACAGATTGAGGCAAGAGAATGGTAGTCTACAGAACTCATGTCTCCAAGAAAAAAGCAATGGGATCAATAGGTTACCTCATGTACTTGGTAAGACAGATGTGGTAGAATTCTGACAGAATTTAGAAACGACTTGTTAAGTACCATTGAGTTGGTTCTGACTCATAACAACCCTGTATAGTGTTTCCAAGAGTGGCGGGTTCGAACTACCTTGCAGTTAGTGCAGTTAGCAGTCTGGTGCTCATCCTACAATGCCCCACTAGAGCTCACCAAAGATGACTCCTTGTTGTTAAATGCAGTCAAGTCAGTT
>NW_006408707.1:690958-692732 GCF_000296735.1 Chrysochloris asiatica
TTTTTTTTTTTTAATCAAGGAGCTTTTTTCATAGCAAAAAAAAAAAAGTGACTTAGGGGTAAGCGTATAAATGACAAAGCAAATGGAAAAGGAAGTCATGGTTATAATTACAGGGAAAACAAATATTTGTTTAGAAAAAGAAACTATGTTTCAAAATTACAATAATGCTATACTATGTGATTGTGCCTTTAAAAATAATGATATAATCATCATCATTTAAGCACTGAATATTGAATTAACCAAAAATTATATTGCCTAAATTGTAGGAATTTTTGTTGTGTGCCATCAAGTCAATTCTGACCCATAGAAACTCTAGAGGGCAGAGTAGACCTGTCTCATAAGGTTTACAGTGGTTTAATCTTTATGGGGCCATTGAGCAGCTGGTGGATTCAAACCACCAACTTTTCGGTTAGAATGGAATGCTTAACCACTATACCACCAGCACTCCTTGTAGAAATAGGGTGAGGAAAACTCTGAGGGGAAGTAATGTGAGAGAGCTAAATCCTCTTTTTTCATAATAGGAAGTCAACTGGTAATATCTAGTATTTAAAAAGCAGGAAAGGCTATTGTAAGCATGCATTATGGTTGTTGTTAAATGCCATTAAGTCAGTCTCACTCATAGTAACCCTTTATAGGGTTTTCGAGGAGTAGCTAGTGATTTTGAACTGCCAAACTTGCAATTCATATCAGCCTTGTCAGCCACAGCACCACACCAGAATTCTATGTACCATGGTAAGAATGATAAATACCAGTGTTGAGAGTGTTGTTGTTGTTGAGTGCCATCGAGTCACTTCTGACTCATAGCAAGCCCATATAGGGTTTCTGAAGAAAAGCTGGGGAGTTTTAACTAAGGACCTTATGGTTCGCATTCCAGTGCTTGACCACCGACCTTGAGGTTCAAACCGACTTTGCTGTGCAGCCATTACTCACAGAGCCACACAGAAGTCAGCTATGGAAGTCCAGTGGGGACTGGAGAGTAACAGTGATTGGGACTGGGGCTGCCCCTTATGTTATAAATCTTTGTATTTCATCTCGCTTGTATTGCTTTGAGAAAAAGAAAATAAATAATCTCTAGGTGATTCTGTTGCACAGCCATGTTTGAGGACTACTAAGAAAACAGGCCAACACTCATCTGTCAGTTTGTCATACTGTGGTGGCTTGTGTGTTGCTGTCATTCTGGAAGCTATACCACCAGTATTTGGAATATCAACAGGCTCACCCATGGTGGACAGGTTTCAGATAAGCTTCCAGATGAAGACAGACTAGGAAGAAGGAGAGATAACCTACTTCCGAATATTTAGTCACTGAAAATCTTGTGAATAGTAGTGGAACACTTTCAGCACCAGATTACTGAATACTGAAATGTGATGAAGAGCACCAGAATATTGTCAGATATATTGCTAGAAGATGAGTTCCTCAGGTTGAAAGTCACTCAAAATGCGACTGGGAAAGAGCTGCCTCCTCAAAGTAGAGTTAACCGTGATGATGAGAATGGAGTAAAGTCCTTGGGATCATCATTTGCTGATGGGGCACAACTCAAAATGAAGAGAAACAGCTGTAAAAATCATTAATAATTGGAACATGGAATGTACGAAGTATGAATCTAGAAAATTTGAAATAGTAAAAAATGGAATGGAACATATAAACAACAATCACATGGTTTACTACGCTGGGAATGACAAATCAAGAAGAATGGCATTGCATTCATCATCAAAAAGAACATATCCAGATCAGTCATGAGGTACAATGCTATCTGTGATAGGATAGTATCCAC
>NW_006408707.1:694452-698250 GCF_000296735.1 Chrysochloris asiatica
TTCCTATCACTGTAAAGATCATATTTTTAAAAAGGAATTCTGCTACATATAAGTTCTATCTTAGCTTTCTAACTTGGATAGTTACACACTCAACAAATATTTGTTAAATACCAATCACGTGTCATGCACTGTAAGAAGCTCTAGAGATACTACAGGGAACCACAGGGACAGGGTTCATCATGTATTTATCAGTGAGAGATGAATACAATAAGCAAAAATTTTTTTAAATAACCTATAGAATGTTACATTCGGAAGGAAATGATGTGAAGGAGAATAAAGAGGACTGGAAAAAATCAAACCATTAAACTTCATGTATTAGATTTTCTGTTGTATAGTGTAAGTTTAAGACAATTCCTTAATTTTTTGGAGGCTCCATTCTTAACAGTTATTATTTGCAGATAATTATAATAACCTCATCGGATTCTTATGATGATTAATTGAGGTGAAGTAAATGAAACCACTTTTCATTTTGTAAATTCTAACCTTTATTTGCACTCACATTTAGAATGGCCATGTGCTTGGTTCAAAGCTCTCCTGTTACCATATTGAAATTCCTAATAGCTTTAACTTGGAGCTTGTGTTTTGTAAGTGATGTTTGATGTGACACTAGAGCATGCATGTAAGCAGATGAGATGCACACACAGTGTAGTATCCATCCTTCCTCACAATTCTGTTCTCATTAGCATTCCCTATGCTTCATGAGCTCAGCATTCCTGTGGACCCACAATGCAAGACAGTTTAGTGAAACTTAAAGCAAGTACAAGGTAAGTATTGTATGTCTTTATCTGAGTAAATGAATTCTCTAACAGCCAAAGAGGCCATACTTTCCATTGAAACCAGAACTTATTTCAAATGCTAAGCAAGATATCATAGATTGAATTGCATCCTCTTAAAATACTTGTACATCCTAACCCCTGTACCTGTGGTTAAGGAGCACCTGGGTTAAGTTAAGGTTCTATAGCTGGTGGCATTGTAGGATAAGCACTGAACTATTAACCACAAAAAGTCATGGTGTGGTGTTGTAGGATAAGCACTGAACTGAAAGATTAGTTTGAACCACAAGGTTGACAGATCAAGCTTACCAGCCACTCCTTGGAAACCCTATATAGGATGGCTATGAGTCAGAATAGACTAAACAGCACCTAACAACAATAACAACATTAACCATGAGGTTGGCAGTTCAAACCTACCAATGGCCCCACAGGAGAAAGATGAGGCTATCTGTTTCCATGAGTTACATACAGTTTCAGAAACCTTATATAGGATCACTGTGAGAATTGACTCAATGGCAGTGAGTTTTTAATTTTTTATACCTGTGCTTAGGTGAACCATATATGTTGTTGTTGTCAGGTGCCATTGAGTTGGAACCAACTCATAGTGACCCCATGCACAGCAGAACGAAACAAAGTCCTATCCTGGGCCAACCTCACCACCACTGTCACACTCGAGTCTGTCGATGCTGCTACCTGGCCAATTCATCTCGTTGGGGGTCTTCCTCTTTTTCTCTGACCTTCCATCCATGATATCCATGATATCCTTCTCCAATGACCATTCCCTCCTAACAATATGTCCAAAGTATGAGAGACATAGTTTAGCATCTTGGCCTCAAAGGAGCACTCTGGCTGCACTTTTTCCAAAACAGATCTATTGGTTCTTTTGGCAGCCCATGGCACTTTCAATATTCTCCTCCAACACCACAATTCAAAGGCATCAATTCTTCTACGATCTTCCTTATTCACTGTCCAGCTTTCGCATGCATATGAAGTTATTGAAAATACCATGGCTTGGGTCAGGCGCACCTTAGTCCTCAAGCTGACATCTTTGCTCTTCAACACTTTAAAAAGTTCCTGTGCAGCAGATTTGCCTAACGCAATACGTCGTCTGATCTCTTGACTGCTGCTTCCGCGAGTATATGGAAGGCTAAAGGAAAACTGATGCATTTGATTTGTGGTATTGGTGAAGAATATTGAAAGTACCATGGACTGATTAATCTGTCTTAGAGGAAGTACAACCTGAATGCTCCTTAGGAGGGAAGATGGTGAGATTGTGTCTCACATATTTGGACATGTTATCACGAGGAACCAATCCCTGGAAAAGACCTTCAGGCTTGGTAAAGTATAGGGCAGAGAAAAAGAGGAAGACCTCCAAAGACATGGATTCACACAGTGGCTACAACAGTGGTCGTCTCATAGCAACCATCATGAGTATGGTACAGGATTGGGCAATATTTCCATCTGTTGTCCTTGGGATCACTATGAGTGAAACCAACTCATAGACAACTAACAACAATATATTTGTACTTATAATCCCATTTGTGAATGGGGTTTCTTTGTTATCTTAATGAGGCAATATTAGTTGTGCCTTAAACCTACCTCTTTTGAGATACAAAGAGCAGATCAAGCAAGCACATACAGATGGGGGAAGATGGATGCCATGACACATGGGATCTCCAAGGAATCAAGAAACTGAAGTTGAAAAGAGACAAGGACCTCCCCCCAGAGCCAACAAAAAGCTGGTATCTTCAATTACACTAAAGTGCGCCTGACCCAAGCCATGGTAATTTCAATAACCTCATATGGATGTGAAAGCTGGACAATGAATAAGGGAGATCATAGAAGAATTGATGCCTTTGAATTGTGGTGTTGGAGGAGAATATTAGAAGTACCATGGACTGCCAAAAGAACCAATAGATCTATTCTGGAAGAAGTGCAGCCAGAGTGCTCATTGTAGGCCAGGATGGCTAAGTTTCATCTCTCATACGTTGGACATATTGTCAGGAGGGAACCGTCTCTAGAGAAGGATCTCATGCTGGGTAAGATGGAGAGTCAGAGAAAAAGAGGAAGATCCCCAATGAGATGGATCTGCCAGGTGGCATCATTGATGGTGTCAAGTGTGGCAGCGGTGGTGGGGTTGGCCAAGGATCAGACATTGTTTCATTCTGCTGTGCATGGGGTTGCTATGAGTCCGTTCCGACTCGATGGCACCTGACAACAACAACAACAACAACAAACTCTCAGACCATCACACATCTGTTAGTATGTCACACTCTGGTGGCCTGAATGTTGCTGTGATGCTAGAGGCTATGCCACAGATATTTTAAATACCAGTAGGGTTACCTGTACAGGGTCGCTATGAGTCGGAACTGACTCCACGGCACTTAACAACAACAACAACAGGGTCACCCATGTGACCTGTTTTAGCTTAGCTTCCAGACTAAGTCAGACAAGGGAGAAGGAGAGGCGGATTACTTCAGAATGTTTAGTCACTGAAAACATTATCAATAGCGGTGAAACATTGTCAGATAGCACCAGAATATTGAATAGTGAAACACAATGAGTAACACCAAAACATTGGTAGATGTAGTGTTAGATGATAAGCCCCTCAGGTTGGAAGGCACTCAAATACCACTGGGGGAAAGCTGCCTCCTCAAAGTGGAGTTGACCATGATAACATGAGTAGAGTAAAGCTTTCAGAACCTTTATTTGCTGATGGGGCACAACTGAAAATAAGGAGAAACAGCTGTAAACATCCATTAATAATAAAGTATGACTCTAAGGATAATTTGAAGTTGTCAAAAATTAAATGGAAAGTATAAAGATCAATATCTTTAGTGAGCTGAAATGGACTGGCATTGGGATTTTGAATCTGACTATCATATGGCTCACTCAAAGACAACAGCCTTCAGTATGGCTTGCACCTCAGTGTACAGAAAACAAAAATCCTCACCACTGAACCAATAAATAACATCCATGCACATGGAGAAAAGATTGAACCTGTCAAAGACTTCATTTTGCTTGG
>NW_006408707.1:698380-709690 GCF_000296735.1 Chrysochloris asiatica
TATTTTCAATAGCTTCATATGTACATGAAAGTTGCATAATGAATAAGGAAGACCTCAGAAGAATTTATGCATTTTAGTTATGGTGTTGGAGAAGAAAATTAAAATCACCATGAACCGTCAGGAAAACAAACAAATGTGTGTTGGAGGTAATACAGCCAGAAAGTTCCTTAGAAGCTAGTATGGCGAGACTTGTTCTCTCATATTTCGGACATATTATCTGGAGGGACCAATCCCTATAGAAGGACATCATGCTTGTTAAAGTGGAGGGTCAGTGAAAAAGAGGAACACCCCCAACAAGATGGAATGACATAGTGGCAGCAGTAATGGGTTCAAGTGTAATGATGGTGAGAATTGTGCAGAACCCGGAAGTATTTCATTCTGTTGTGTATAAGGCTGTTAAGAGTCAGAATCGACACAATAGTATCTAATAGGAGCAAGTTCTGATAAAATAAATTTGTTTTATAAAGTCATCCACTTGTAGTATTTCTGGTCTAGCAGAAATAGATAATTAAGACAGCAAGCAACAGCATTCTAAGAAATGTGAACGATTGTGAAACCATATTATATTCTTTCTAGCCTTTGTTACTTCCTTGTATTAGCCAACCACTTAAACGGAACATGAGCACATCAGCAGCAAGTTTTATCTTGGGTAACTTTCTCTAGATAAGAAATTATGGTTTGTCTGTCCCTCTCCTCCCAACAAAACTTATAATTAAATTGTTATTTTCCAGCAATTGTTATGTTTCACTCACACAGGAAAAGCATGTCTTTTAGTTGGATTTAAAGGCATTTTCATTTAAAAACAAATATTTGAAATAAACATAATATTGTGTGTTTATTATTTAGCACTTTATTAAGTGTCTAATTTGGGCTAGCAATGAATCTTTTATTTCAATGAGTGAAGAGATAATAAACAACTAAATGAATAAAAATAATTCAAGATAATCCTAAATTCTATGTATAAAAGAAAACAAAATAATGTGAGAAAGAGTGTGTGTTGCTTGATGCAGTGGGGCCTTTGCTAACATTAGATGAGGAATCTGGGGAAGTCTCCTGAGATCGTGATACTTGAAACTTGAAGGAAAAGCATGAGACAGCCATAGGAAGTTCTTGGAGCAGAATGCTTTAGTCAGCAGTTACAGATTATCTGAGGGAGGAATTTAAAAAGTTCTTGGAAAAATGGAATGAAAAGAAAATGGAATTTTTCTACAAATTTTCAAAAGCCCCTCATTTGTTGTTGTTAGGTGCCATCGAGTCAGTATCAACTCATAGTGACTCTATGCTCAACAGAACTGCCTGGTTCTGCGCCAGCCTCATAATCGATGCTACACCTGAGCCCATTGCTGTTGTCACTGTGCAATTCATCTTGCTGGGGGTCTTCCTCTTTTTCTCCCACCCTCCACTTTACCAAACATGAATATTCTTCTCTACAGACTGGTCCCTCGTGACAATACATCCGAAGTATGAGAGACAAAGCCTGGCCATTTTGGCCTTCAAGCACTCTGGCTGCACTTCTGTTGGTTCTTTTGGCAGCCCATGGCACTTTCAATATTCTCCTCCAACACCATAACTCAAAAGCATCAATTCGTCTACAGTCTTCCTTATTCAATCTCCAACTTTCACATGCATATGATGCTATTGAAAATGCCATGGTTTGGGTCAGGCGTACCTTAGTTCTCAAAGTGAAATCTTTGCTCTCCAACACTTTAAAGAGGTCTTGTGAAAGAGATTTGCCCAATGCAATACATCATTTGATTTCTTGACTGCTGCTTCCATGAGTGTTGATTGTTCATCTGAGCAAAATGAAATCTTTAACAACTTCAATCTTTTCTCCATTTATATGAATGTTGCTTATTGGTCCAGTGATGAGGATTTTTGTTTTCTTTCTTTATATTGAGATGTAACCCATACCAAAGGCTGTGGTCTTTAATCTTCATTGGTATTTTAAGTCCTCTTTGCTTTCAGCAAGCAAGGTTGTGTCATCTGCAATATCACAAATTGTTAATGACCCTTCCTTCAATCCTGATTACATGTTCTTCTTCATATAATCCAACTTCTCTGATTATTTGTTCAGCATATGAATTGAATAAGCATGATGAAAGGCTACAACCCTCGCACACACCTTTCCTGATTTTAACCATTTAATATCCCCTTGTTCTGTTTGAACAACTGCCTCTTGGTACATACATGTACAGTTTCCTCATGAGCACAAAAGTTTTTATTGTGAATTGAGTGATAGTTTACATGGGAGAACATCGGGTTTTACACCATCATTTCATTGCAATGATTACAATATCCTGTGTGTCATCACTGAACAGTAATTGCTTCTATTCCATTTGTTGTTGTTGTTGTTTTTTTTGGGGGGGGGCAGGGGAGGATACACACAAAAAAATGAATATGCAATCATTTAAACAACCCAAGGGCACATTCTGTAAGCCTGCTTCCTGGCCACCAGCACATAACCTTTCTCTTTCCATGAGGCTAGATCCCTCAGGTCTTCTATCTCTCCATGTCATCATCTCTGGTGTTCCTGCTTCTCTAGATAGGGTACCACATTCTGCTTGTGCTCTTCTCCTTTGATGGTCCTAGGGTCCTCTGTTCTTGAATGTAATATTAACTCCTCCCCTCTTTGTGTTACAACACTTCCACCTTTACAGTTGTGACAGTCACAATTAGTCATGATAACAATTACTCACTATTGAATCATAAGACTCTTATCCCCATCTCCTTTCACCAGACCCATTTAGACAAGACGAAAACTATTTAGTGGGGATTCTACCTTTTCCCACACTCTCTGATACTAAGCTCCCTCTTGAAAACTTACTTGTAAGCCTGTCACTTTGTGCTTTTAAGTCACCCCATTTTAGATAGCCAATGTCTAAGTTGCCCGTCCCTATCAAATCAACCCTGCATACAGAGGGGATAGGATTGATCCTTGTTTTTATTTTATTGTGAATTATGTAATAGTTTACATGAGAGAACATTATCTTTACATTCATCCTATTGTATTTTATTTCATTGCAGTGGTTATAATTCCCTGAATGCATCATCAAACAACCAAAGGGTACACCCCACAAACCTTCCCTCTCCCACACAGCCCCTCTCCCTCTCTGAGTCCAGAGTCCCCAGCCACTCCTTCTCTCCACGTCATCACCTCTGCCTCCATCCCTGGCATCACTGCTTCCCCAGATAGGGTCCCACACTTCGCTTTTCTCCCTTAGTGGTTCCAGGGATCTCCTCTCCTGGACTGCAAAGTTAACCACTCCCCTCCTTTTGTTACAAAATGTCTACCTTTACCTTTCCAACACTCACTGTCAGTCCTGACAGCAATTATTCACTATTGTACCACAAGGATCCTATCCCCATCTCCTTTCATAAGCCCCATCCAGACAGATTGGCAACAACTCAGTGGATATTCTACCTTTCCCCGTACACTCTGGAACTAGGTTCCCTATTGAAAGCTTGTAAGCCAGTTGCTTCTTGCCTTTGTAACCCCCCCTCCCCCCATTTTGGGTAGCCAATGTCTAAGTTTCCCCATCCTTGTCGACCCTGTGTACCAAGGGGGTAGGAATGATTCTCACTGTAAATATTTGTTCACTCCTTTGCCATACTGCATCCACAAGCATAGGTCAACTTCATAAAATTGTAGCAGATTACTCTTTTTTCCCCTCTTCTTTCTTCCTCTAGTGGTGTTCTGATCATCCAGTTATTGATGCCAGGTCAAATGGGCACTATCTGCAATTGTGGGTGCTCCTTTGCATCTCCCCTCACTTCATATTAGCGGGATGCTTCTCACTCTCCTCTGTCATGTCCCTGCCCCTGGGCCCAGGAGTCCCCAGGTCTCTTCATACTGCTGACCAACCAGGTCTCAATCCAGGTAACAGGAGTCTATTGAATGTGGTCGGACTTAGCTCACAACTTCATTGCTGTTTTCCCCCCACTTCCCCTTATCCATGACCAACGTGGTCAGCAGCAAGACCACATACCTTGAGTTTTAGTCTTGGAAGGGGTTTGCTTTGAGGGGACCTGACCACCTGCCTTGATGGCTCCCAGGGGAACAACTTGCTTGTTCTTGTAGTAATCAGTTGGACTGCTGTTATTGTTTTTTTTATTTTTCCTGCTGGTCTTTCTTTCAAGAAGTATCTTCTGTTATCCTACCTGCTCCAGGCTGGTCTACTTGTCCTTTCAAGTGGAAATTTCCCACCTCAGAAGATCCTGGATGGAGTTCAGGATTCCACCTATGGTCTTGTGCAATGTAAATGCTCCGCAGGAAGCCTCCTTCGCTGGATAAGTTCTAGTCCCATTTTAGGTATTCCAATCAGTTATAGGCTGAAGAGGGACTTACAAGATTTCTATGGTGATGTTTCTGGATATTCCTTTCTCTCCCCTTTAAGTGTCTATTTTACAAAAGGAGGTAAGGGAAACCAAGATTCAAAAGATAGCCAAGCATCTTAACATCATTTCCCCACTTTTACCCATTCAAACCATGCCTCAATCCTTGTATCCCTGAGCCCTGTTGTTCCATGGCTGTGCTTACAGTGTTATTTACCTCTGTCCTATTTAGCCTATGCAAACCTGCCTAACTGTTCTCTCATCCGCCTTGTTCTTCCTTTCCCCTTCCCATTCTAGTGTATGCCACCCCCCCAGCACCCAAACTATCCTGTCTATTCCCTACCCTGTGCTCCACTATCCTGTGTCTATTTCTACCCTGTGCTCCACCTTCCCCTCCCTACCCTCACCCCACCCCACACACCCCAATAACCAACAAAAAAATTTCCCCCCTTTTAGTGTGGGTACTTTTTCTTATTCCTTTACAGTAATGGTCCTTTGCAGTATTTCTCCTTTTGTGACAGACTGGTTTCATTCAGCATAATGTCCTCAAGGTTCATCCATGCTATGCAGTGGCTTTCAGCTTTCTTGTTATTCTTCAAGGTAGCATAATATTCTATTGTGTGTATGTACCAAAGTTTGTTTATCCATTCTTCCATAGATGGACACTTAGGCTGTCTCCATCTTTTTGCTAAAGCACCATTACATTTTATAGAATACCCATTTTCTCAATGTTATCCACAGTTTGATGAATTTTACTAAAAGGGTACAAATGGTGTGAGGATTCTGTACAGTATTTTTTACTTCAAAACATTATAATGCTTCTATAATAAATCTCCCCTAACACTGTAAATAAGTTATATATTTGGAGATCAACATACAAGGTTATGGTAACTGGCTTTGGGGATGCCAAGCAGTTAGTCTTGAATGATTTTCTTGAAGGACACAGGGTGATCATGGGGGATAATTATGAAGATGTTTTAAGGAAAATACAAACTGAATTGGTGAGAAAAATGCCAGGAAAGTTGTGAGAGGAATTGGTTTACATCACAACAATGCATCTGCTCATTCTCCAAGAGTAGCAATGGTGGTCCTAGAAGAGTTTCATTGGAAATTCTCACCCCATGGATATTATAGCCCTGGCATTGCCCTTTCAAACTTCATTTTGTCGCTAAAGGAATATTTAAAGGGAACATGTTCAGTGTCGTTTGAGGATGCCAAAACTGCTGTTTGATGTGGTGTACATAAAAGAGCACAGAAGTCTTTGGGGAAGGCTTGTTGTTTTTGTTGTTAAGTGCCATTGAGTCCGTTCCGACCACTAGTGACTCTGTATAGGGTTTCCAAGGAGCGGCTGGTGAGTTTGAACCACCAACCTGTGGTTCAATCGATTTTGCAGTCAAGTGCATTAAACCACAGCGCCACACAATGGAGGATATGTTGAGAAACAATAGCTTCACATTTTGATATTTTTGTTTAATAAAGGTTTATATAATTTTATAGCAATACTTTTTGACTTAGTCTTGTATTTTAATTTAGAACTTTCTCTTTTATCTGGTTTTCAAGAGTGTTGTGTTAAATTCCCAAATACCACCTTCAGAGTTTGCAGCAAAGTCCTTATCATGGCTTTCAGAAAACTTGAAGTTGTTCTAAGGGGAACAATCATAGCTTTGTATTTCTTTATTGAATAGAAAATTTAAAAGAACAATATCAACTTTTAAAGGAAATTATATGCCTGGAAGGGGAGTATAAATGTAAAAAGGAGAGTACCTCATTATCGCTTTTTCAAGTTGCTAGTGTGAAACTTGAGTCATTGCATATTCTAACATCAAAAACTCTTGAATATACTAAAGAATGTCATTATGCACATAGCAATAAAATGAGGAAATTATTAGTGAGAGCCACTAAGAATAAAAGATTGCCAAGGCAGATTCCTAAAATGGGTAATATAAGAAGCTCATTAATAAGCATTCTGAAATAGCTCTAAGACTTTCCAACTGAAACTGAGTTCCTTGAAATTTTTAACTACTCAGGGGCATCAACTTCATTTTTTCCCTGTTTAGGCTATCCATAGGTTTTGACTGGCCCATACAAGAATGTTTACCTGTCTTAGACAAAGAAACATTTGATTTTGTTATTGGTGCCTGTCAGAGTATTCTACTGAAAATAAGGTGAAATTAGGCTTAAAAAAAAAAAAAAAAAAACAACCTTGGGAAACATAAAGTCTTTTGAATGAAGAATTTGCATATAAGCAAGTCATGCTTCACCATCTTGCTATAATCCTCTGACTGCCTTCATAATGCAGAAACTTCGAATTGCAGAACATTCCAGAATTTTTGCATGTCACCTCAATAAAACTATGCAGTCCTGGTGTGGCGCTGTAGTATAAGCCCAGAACTGCTAACCTCAATATTGGCAGTTCAAATACACCAGCCAGTCCTTGAAACCGTCTACAGGGTTGCTATGAGTCGGAAACAACTCAACAGCTCTTAACAACAATCACTAAGTGCTGTCCTTGTATAGGGTTTCTGAAGAGTGACTGTGTGTTTGAACCACTGACCTTGCAGTTAGCAATCCAATGCTTAGCCTACAGCACCACACCATGATTTCTACAGCAAGAATTAAAAAGAAAATATACAAGAAATTATATGAAAGTAATAAAGACAAGTCAAGAAATGGTCATTCATTTTCTTATCGCTTGTTGTTGCTGTTGTTAGGTGCCATCGAATTGGTATCCACCCATAGTGACCTCATGCACAGAATGAAAAACTGCCCGATCCTGGGCCAGCCTCACCACTGCTGCCACACTTGAGTCCATTGATGCTGCCACTTTGCCAATTCATCTCATTGGGGGTCTTCCTCTTTTTCTCTGACCCTCCACCCTACCAAACATGACATCCTTCTCCAGCAACTGGTCCCTCCTGACAATATGTCAAAAGTATGAGAGACGAAGTTTGGCAATCCGAGCCTCCAAGGAGCACTCTGGCTACACTTTTTTCAACACAGATCTGTTGGTTCTTTTGGCAGCCCATGGCACTTTCAATATTCTCCTCCAACACCGTAACTCAAAAGCATCAATTCTTGTATGGTCTTCCTTATTCATTGTCCAACTTGAGCATGCATATGACATACAAGCCATGGTATTTTCTTATTGCTAAACAGCAAAAAAGGGTTGAACTGTTTGCAAAAATTGACTGAGTTGCTCTGATATTTTTTTCTAAATCAGAGATTTTCCAGTTCTCAGAGACCTGGTGTGGCGCTGTGGGATAACGCACTAGGCCGCAAGGTCGGCGGTTCAAACTCACAAGCCGCTCCTTGGATACCCTATACAGCATCGCTATGGGTAGGAACTGATTCGACAGCACTTAAAAACAACAACAACGTCAAAGAAGAGTAGTCAGAGAAAGGAGTCCTGCTGTGGAGCTATAGGATAAGCACTGGACCACAAAGTCAGTTTGAACGGAAAGGTTGGCTGTTAAAACTCACCAGCTTCTCCTAGGAAACCCTATACAAGGGTACTGTAAGTCGGAACCCACTCGATGGCACTTAACAACAACTAAGAGAAAAGCACATATGGAATGGGAACAGAGGTCGGATCGGAGTGTTCCTCTCTCTCTCTATGGGTTATTCACAGCTCCCGACCCAGCCCAGACGCCCCAGGTCTAACATAGAGCCAGGACCAGGCCTGGCCTAGACCCTACAGGCCCCAAGGTAGGAGGCTCCCGGCAGGGGGCGGGTCACCCCAACCACTGAAAGAGTAGGCCTCCAGTGTCCTAGAGCGCCCGCGGGCTGGAAGCCAAGCTCAGTATGGCTGCCTGCTCCTGATTCCAAAAGGAGCCGAGGCTCGTGCACGACGCATAGCGCGGCCCTAAGACGGCGATTTCGGTGGCGCGGAGCCGGGACCCCGCCTGCCGAACTAACATTTCCGGCATTCCCCGCCCCCGCCTCCCTCGGAGCTTCCTCCAGTCGGGAGCCTGTTTCTTACCGCGGAAACGATCTTCACCTGGGGAGGGACGGTGGGTGAGGGTCGGGCCCGGGAGGGCTGGTAACGATGAACCCAGCTGGCGAAGTGTATGGGCTTGGATCCCAGGCCGGCGCTGTAGCTCTGAGCCAGCCTGACCTCGGGCGGGTTGCTTAACTTGGTTTTCTCTACCGCAATACAGGGTTTAATATTTCCTGTGGTTTTGTGAGAATTAAATGAGATAATGAATGTGAATACCTATAACTGAGTGCTTCCTATGGGCCTGGCAGTGCTAACCAATTAACACAGAGACCCAACCATTCAATACGCAAGGTGCTGCTGCGCCTTTAGAAAGCTATAACCAAAAACCATGTTATTTCATTTAAACGTTGAACGAATATAGCAGAAAGGCCCTAGTTTAATAGGGAGGCATTAAGCATAGGGAAAAGAAACAAATAATATTTCAACCCACACCTGAAAGTTGTGGAAGAATCAGCCAGGCTCTTAATAGTGTTTCAGGCCTAAGGAATAGAATGTGTGAAGATTCAGACTACTGTAAGTATTTGGCAAACAATAGTAGCAAGATTACATGTCATATTATTCTCTTGCCCTTCTGCCATCTCTCCCTTCAGGCCATACTAGACCAATGAAGTTGGCCGCTCATTCTGGTTCTAATGACTTGTCCTTTCTTAGGTTCAGATATTTTTGGAATCTGAAGAAAACTGTGTCTTATCATCCGTGGCTTCTCATTGCCTTCGAAACCACATATAAACCAGCTTGTTTGAAAAGTTTTCTATTAAACCAAAGATCCATATTCAATTCCAGCTTTGGATCTTAAGCATCCTTTATTATATTCTTCAGTCGATGATTTCTTTTGGGATCCTGTATTCTTCATCTCAATTATCTAACCTACAAACTCTTCAAAGCATTGGACATTATGAAGCAATTCTGTTGTGTGCTTATTTAGTATAGTGAGTCATGCTATCCTAAATATCATGGAGTCCTGGGGTGGCACTGTTGTGTAAGCACTGAACTGCTAACTGTAAGGTTGGTGGTTCAAACCCACCAGCTGCTCCTCAGAATCAACTAGACAGCACTTAACAACAATACCAAATATCTCTACTTCCACTGTCTGCCAGCACAGCAGAATAATACTATTACTCTAAATAGTTGGCAATTGTTGAATACAGACACACTTTTAAGCTATAAGGATCCTACCCCAATCCAGTATAAAAACTGCCACACATTGATTCGTGGTCTTCTCACTCAGTAGCCTTTTATGTGCTCTTCCACCCCAGGTGCCAGTCAGAATGACTTCATAAATGACTCGACCTCATCATACCACCTACTTTCCCACATTAAGGGAGGGGCTACATATCTTCTTCTTTCATTTCCTTTGCTTTTGCCAATCATGACACTGTAATTCTCCTTCATTGTTGTTGTTAAGTGCCACTGAGTTGGTTTCAACTCATAGAAACCCTGTATAGGATTTCTGAAGAGCAGGTGGGTTTGAACTTGTGGTTAGCAGTCCATTGTTTATCGTGCAGCGCCACACCAAACTCTATCCTTTACCTCAAACATTAAAAAAAAAAAAAAAAAAAGCAGTAGAATGAGCTTTTATTCAGTTTCCTTTTTCTTTTGAGGGTGTTTATGTGTGTGTTTATATTTTAAGATAAGCAGTAGAAAAGGAACAAGCCCTTGAGGTGTCATTTGGCCGTTTTGTTGTTAGGTGCCATCGAGTCAGTTCTGACACGTAGCCCCCCTATGCACAACAGAATGAAAACACTGCCCAGGTCTTGCACCAACCTAACAAGCATTGAGTCCATTGCTGCTGCCACTGTGCCAGTCCATCTCTTTGAGGGTCTTCCTCTTTTTCTCTCATTCCACAATCCTGATGTAGTGCTGTAGGTTAATGCACTAGATTGCAAGGTCACTGGAACTGCAAGGCTTGCGGTGCAAGTTCACCAGCCACTCCTCCGAAACCCTATACAGAGTTGCTATGGGTCGGAACCGACTCAACAGCACTTAACAACCACTTTACCAAGCATGATGTCCTTCTCCAGGCACTAGTATCTGCTGATAATATGTCCAAATATGTTCACCATTTTAGCAACAAGGAAATAGTTTCAGATGACTTAAAAACAGTAATGCTCTTAGCCTCAGTGGTGCAGCGGTTTAAGCATTGGGTTGCTAACCAAAAGGTCAGTGGTTCCAACCCACCAGCCACCAGGCTGCCTGCTCCCATAAAGATTTATAGTCTCAGAAACCCTAAGGAATACTTCTACTCTGTCTTATGGGCCACTATGAGATCGAATCCACGAAATGTAAGTACGTTTCTTAGTGAGAGACATAAACCCAGTTCTTTCTGATGCCAAACAAATCTTTGATTGCGTTTTTCGTATTGTTCAAGTATGTAATTAACTGTAGAAAAATGAAATTTTACAAAATGTTGTAACTCCATTTATGCTGTTGGGAATTTAAGAAGGGTCCCTATTATGCATCAGAAAAAGATGCAAAGGCGATCACAATGTACCCGTCCCTGAGGCCAGGGTGCTCATAACAGTATCATCTGCAGAAAGCCCTGCTCAATGAGCAATCCATGTGGTCTTACAGGAACAGAGGGCAGCCTTAGAGAGAGGCACAAGAGCCCTGGAAACCTGCTACAGAGACTATACTACAGAACCCTGGGAACCTCTCAGGAGTAGCAGGCACTAATTTGTGTAAACCAGTATTGGCAAGATAGAAACTACTGTAGTTTGAGACTAAGAAAAAGGTGTTTCCTTATTTGTAGGCACAGGATGCTGGGACACGAAGGATGTGGTAATAAATTGAAGTCTGAGCTAAAGTTAATAATTGAAATCATAATCATATAGATGAACATTGAGGTCATAGGTGTAGGTAAACCATTAGAAATAAATTTCATATGCTAGCAAACTAATCTTACTACTTAATAAGCATGCATTTCATACACCACTTGTTATGCATATGATGCTGTGTGAATATATATGTGCATGTGTTTGTGT
>NW_006408707.1:709871-713886 GCF_000296735.1 Chrysochloris asiatica
ATATATATATATATATATATATAGTTGTTAAGTACCATTGAATTGGTTTTAACTCATAGCAACCCTGTATATAGAGGTTCTGAGGAGCAGCTGGGGGGGGTTTGAACTGCTGACCTTATGGTTCGCAGTCCAGAGCCACACCAGGAGTATATATATGTGTGTGTGTGTAGCTCTATAGAATCAGCACTGGTCTGCAAGGTCAGTTTGAACTGCAAGATTGGCTGTTCAAACTCACTAGTAACAACAATAACAGCAATAATATATATAGTTTCTATCATCATTTTTAAAATCCTAGATTTCTAGAAACAAGAAAAAAACCCTCTTATCAACAGCTTTAACAGACGTTAGTAAGTAACTCTATTAAGCTGTTGATAAGTTTCTTTAGTTCCTGTTAGAAGAGGATTTCTCAATCTCAGTACTACTGACATTTTGGTTTGGGGCTGGATAATTCTTTGTTATGGGGGACTGTCCTGTGTATGCTATGCTGTTCAGTAACATCCCTGGTTTCTATATGCACTCACTAAATGCTAGTAGCAATGTTTTCCTTAGTTGTGGCAGATAAAAATATCCCCTTGGGCAAAATTTCCTGGCTGAAAACCGCTAAAGGATTATTGTTGCTGTTGTTGTTAAGTGCCTTTGAGTTGGTTCAGACTGATAGCAACCCTGTATAAGGTTTCTGAGGAGTGGGTGGTGAGTTTGAATCGCCCACCTTGTGGTTCAAAATGACCTTATGGCTGAGTGCTTATCCTACACCACCACACCAGGACTAATATATACCTATAAAACATATCAATGCTAAATAGAAGATTCAAGTATTTTTTAAAAAGTGATTCCTTAAATGGGATCATTCATTCATCATCATTGTCATTATTGGTAATTATGTATGCTCTGTATACAGACATCCATAGGAAGAAAGCAGTATATACAATAAAGCATATTAGATAATGTTAGAGTCAGGATGGCAGGACCATTGTCTGGATGGTCTTAGAGAATAGGATAACTGTCAAGTTTTGAGAGCTAATGTGAATTGTTTCATTGGATTTTAATTTGCTTGGTGTGTGTTATCCCTCCTTTCCCTCAATTGCTCTGGTTTCTAAAAGGAAATGTCTACTTTTTTATTGTTCTATCATTGTATTTAGAAGTTTTTATTCTAGATTCACAGATGAAAATGAATTTTCTCCTGGGTTGGAATTTGGACTTGGAAGAATTTTGGGATAATATAATTGGGTTGGAGTCATGGTGTGGTGCTGTAGGATAAGCACTGGACTGTTAGCCTCAAGGTTGGTGGTTCAAACCCACCAGCTGCTCCTTGGAAACCCTATACAGGGTGGCTATGAGTTGGAATTGACTCTATGGCATTTACCAACAGCAAACACATAAAGGGGTCAGTGTGTTTTTGGTTGTATGTGTACTAGTGGTATCATGTTAGGTGCAAGTATGACTTTATAAGTGTTTGTATTTAGACATTATGTGGGAATGTGGTGGCCTTACAGAATAAACACCGGAGTGTTAACTAAAAGATTGGCGGTTTGAGCCCATCAGCTGTTCTTTGGAAGAAGTTGAGACTTTCTGCTCCCCAAAAGATTAATAGCTTCAGAAATCCCATCTATACAGGGTTGCTATGAGTTAGAATGGATCCGATGGCACTTAACAACAACATAGTGTTTGTAGAACATTTAACTTGTATCAAGTGGATTTGAAAATCTGTCAGTATTCAGCTAGAACCTGGGTTCAATGATGCCAAACCCATGGCCATCACGTTGATTCTGACTTATAGAGACTCTATAGGACACAATAGAACTTTTTCATAGGGGTTTCAAGGCTGTACATTTTTGCAGTAGCAGACTGCCACATCTTTCTTCCACAGAGCAGCTGTTGGATTCAAACTACTGAACTTTCAATTAGCAATTGAACACTTTAACCACTGTGCCACCAGGATTCCTTGAAGTATGCCAATGCTTATTTAATAAGCCTGTTCTTTTTCAGAAAAAATTAAGAGTTTAAAAGAGTGTCAAGAAGATTTTTTTGATTCTTAGAAAATAGTTTTTGAAGCATCCTTAAGCACTTTTGAATTGCCATTTTATTTTAGTAACTGATATGCTAAGCAGAAACTATTCCATATTAGTCATTACAGCTAGACCATAAAAATGACTTACAAGGTATTTTACTTTTAGGTTGATTGAATAACTCTGAATTGAATTTGAAAGTAGACATTTTGTAAAGCATATTCTTTAATTTAGACTTTTCATAAATTTATACTGGACTTCCCCCAATCACGTTAATTTATAGAGAAGTTATAACAAACAGGTGTTAGGAAAAAAATGGCCTTCTGCTGTGAAAACTTGGCCAGTATTTATAGTGATTTTTTTTTTCTTCCATTTTAGCCTAGTTTCATTTTCCTGCTCTTACTAAAGTTCCCAATAAAAGCTTTATGGATGATAGCAGAACACTGTCCAATATAGTGCTAAAGGAAGAGCCCCCTCAGGGACACCATGGTCAATGGGCATGACACAGTCTACAAAAACAATGTTCTACATCCTACCTTGGCGAGTAGCATTAGGGATCTTAAAACTCATTAGTAGTCATCTAAGGAGCGACTATTGGTCTTTCCATGTGCAGAAGAAAAAGAGTGATGAAAACTGAAGAGGCTTGGAATCAGTCTTAGAGAGGGGATTTGTCCTGAAGGAATTTGATTGCTTGCCTTGATGGCTTCCTAGTGAACAGCTTGCTTATACTTGTAGTAGCCAGTCATGCTGACATTTTTGTTTTTGATTTACCTGATGATCTTTCTTTCAAGATGTATCATCTGTTGCGCTAGCTGTTCCAGGCTGGTCTGTTTGTCTTTGCTAGTGGGAACGTCCCACTTCAAAAGGTTTGGATGGGACTCAGGATTCTACCTAAGGTCATATACTCTGTAAAGGCTTTGCATGAGGCCTATTTCACTGGGCAAGTTCTAGAACTCTTTTTAGGTATTCAAATCGGTTATAGGCTGAAGCCAACACTTGCCTGTCAGTTTGTCGTACTTTGGTGGCTTATGAGTTGCTATGATTCTGAAACCTATGCCACAGGTATTGTAAATACCAGCAGGGTCACCCATGGTGAACAGGTTTCAGATGAGTTTCCAGACAAAGACAGACTAGGAAGAAGGAGTGACGAACTAGTTCCGAATATTTGGTGACTGAAAACCTTATGAACAGCAGAGAAACACTATTAGATATAGTGCCAGATATTGAGCCGCTCAGGTTGGAAGGCACTCAAAATGAGACTGGGGAAGGGCTGCCTCCTTAAAGTAGAGTTGCCCATGATGATGCGAATGGAGTAAGGCCCATGGGAGAAAAGCCCACAGAACCTTCATTTGCTGATGGGGCACAACTCAAAATGAAGAGAAATAGCTGTAAATATCCATTGAAAATCTGAACATGGAATGTATAAAGTATGAATCTGGGAAAATTGGAAGTTGTTAAAAATTAAATGGAATGCATCAACATCAATATCTTAGGCATTAGTGAGCTGATATGGACTGGTATTGGCCATTTTCAATCTGATGACCACATGGTTTACTATGCTAGGAATGACTAATTGAGGAGGAATGGTGCTGCATTGATTGTCAAATAGATCAGTCATGAAGTACAACGCTGTCTGTGATAGGATAATATCCATGAGCCTACAAGGAAAACCAGTTAATAAATACCACTATTATTCAAATGTATGCACCAACCACTAAAGCCAGTTAGGATGAAATAGAAGAATTCTACCAACTTCTTCAATCTGAAATTGATCAAACATGCAATCAAGAAGTATTGATCATTACTGGTGGTTGGAATGCAAAACTAGGGAGCAAAGAGGAAGGATCAGTAGTTGGAAAATATGGCCTTGGTGATAGAAATGAAGCTGGAGAACACATGATGGAATTCTGCAAAATCAATGATTTGTTCATTTCAAATACCTTCTTTAGACAGCATAAGAGACAATTATACACATGGACCTCACCAGATGGAATACATAGAAATCAAAT
>NW_006408707.1:713986-716201 GCF_000296735.1 Chrysochloris asiatica
TATATTAAAATCTTCTACTATTATTGTATGGTTGTCTATTTCTTCAATTCTATGAGAGTTTGATGTATGTATTTTGAGGCTCTTTCATTGGGAGCATAGGTATTTAATATGGTTATTGCCTTTTCTCAATTGAACCTTTTAACATGATATAATACCCTTCTTTGTCTCTTTATGCTTTTTGTCTTTGGCTGGGATTTCTAAAGAACCAAAACCAGTAAAACATATGTTAATATATCTAGGAAATAGTTTACAATTATAGAGTCCTATGTCCCCAGGGGAAGAGAGAGAAAGAGCCTTTGCTGCATGTCCATTATATTGGAAGCAGGCCGCACCTCCAAGGAAGCATGCCTTCAATTGATTGGCTGCTCATAGCCACTCATCATAGAGTTAACTATGCCTCTATTAGGTTTCATCACCAAGTGAATAAACCCATCTAAACTGCTAAGCCTTGGGAATCCTGTACTAGTCAAGTTGACAGAAAACTTAACTATTACACTGGTTTTCCCTTTAAGTCTATTTTTTATCAGAAATTAATATTGGCATGACTTCTCATTTTTGATTGCTGTTAGCTTGATATATTTTTTCCGTCCTTTGATTTTTAGTATAATTTGGTGTTTGTGTGTAAGTTATATATCTTGTAGGCAGTATATTGATGGCTTGTTTTCTTCACTACCTCTTGACTGGTACATTTAATCTATTTATATTCAGTGTAATTATCTATAGATACGAATTGATTACTGTCATTTTGCTGTGTGATTTTTGTCATGCTGCTGGTTTCCTTGTTCCACATTGTTTTCTGTGCTGAGTTAATTTTGTTTGTGTTTTGTTGTCATTGTTTTCATTTCTGTTGTTTTAGTATTTGATAACTGATTGGAAGAAATCCATATTTGTGCCCATTCCCAAAGAGAGGTGAATCGATGGAATGCAGAAATCATTGACTAGTACCATCAATATCACATGCAAGTAAAATTTTTTCTCAAAATAATCAAAAAACTCTTGAAACAGTACATTAATTGGGAACTTCCAGAAATTCAGGCAGGATTCAGAAGATGTTTCGGAACTAGGGATATTATTACTGATGTCAGATCTATCTTGACTGAAATCAGAGAATACCAGAAGGATGTTTACTTTTGTTATATTGACTGTTTACTTTTGCTATATTGATTATGCAAAGGCTTTCAACTGTGTAGAGCATGACTAACTGAATCACAGTGTGAAGAATGGGTATTCCAGATCACTTCATTGTGTTCATGAATAACCTCTACTTAGATCAAGAAAGAGGCAATCATTTGAAAGAACTACTGGATGGTTTAAAATCAGGAAATGAGTGTGCCATCCTTTCACCATACTAATTCAATCTGTATGCTAAGCACATATTCCAGAAGATGGATTATATGAAGAAGAACGTGGCATCAGGATTGGAAGAAGACCCATTAATAACCTGCAATAGGCAGGTAATACAACTTTACTTGCTGGAAGCTAAGAAGACTTAAAATACTTACTGATGTAGATCAAAGACTACAGCCTTCATTATGGATTGTACCTCAATGTTAATAAAACAAAAATCCTCACAACTTAACAAATAAATAAAATCATGATAAATGGAGAAAAGATTGAAGTTGTCCAAGACTTCATTTGACTTGGAATCACAATCAATCTCATGAAAGTAGCAGTCAAGAAATCAAACCTGCGGCAAAATATCTCTTTAAAGTGTTAAAAAGCAAAGATCTTTGTTTGAGAACAAAGATAGAGCTGACCCAAGCAATGGTATTTTCAATAGACTCATATGCATATGAAAGTTGAACAATGAATAAGGAAGACCTTAGAAGAATCATTCCATTTAAAATATGGTGTTGGGAAGAATATTGAAAGTACCATGGACTGCCAGAAGAACAAATCTGCCTTGGAAATAGTACAGCTAGAATGCTCTTTAGAACCCAGGATGGCAAGACTTCAGCTCTCATAGTTCGGACATGTGTTTTTATAGGGACTGGTCCTGCAGAAGGACAGCATGCTTTATAAAGTGGAGGGTTATGAAAAAAGAGGAAGACTCCCAAGAATATGAACTGACTCCATGGCAGCAGCAATGGGCTCAAAAGTAACAAAAGCTGTGAGGATGGCTTAGGACCAGGCAGCGTTTCATCTGTTTGTTGTACATAGCATTGTTATGAGTTGGAACTGACTCGATGGCACAACAAATCTTTATGGTATTCAT
>NW_006408707.1:716461-722648 GCF_000296735.1 Chrysochloris asiatica
CTCATCTTTCTCCCGCGGAGCAGCTGGTAGTTTCGAACTGCTGACCTTGCAGTTCACAGCCCGATTCATAACCACTATGCTACCAGAGCTCCTTACATATATGTATAAAAATTAATACACCTTCATATATATATCTTTGAGGTTTGCTGTAGTTTGTTCATGTCTCCCCCAGTTTAAAACAGTCTGTTGTAGCTTGAGATATACTAAACTTCCTTACCATTTGTAAGTTCTGTTACTACACTTTTCTCTCTTTTTTTAGCTTTGTGGTTGCCTTCATTGCATATTTATATCTCTGTTTCCCCATTTTCAGTCTTATAGGTTTGGGGAACATAGTGGCTCCAGATTGATAAGATATGGACTGTGAGCCATAAGACTGGCAGTTTGAGACCACCAGCTGTTCTGTTGGAGAATGATGAGGCTTTCTATTTCTGCGAAGATTTACAGCTTCAGAAACACTACACAGTTTATGGTTTGAGTCGGAACCATATACAGTTTTCATTATGAGTTGGAAATGACTCAACATCACTTAACAACAACAGTTTGTTTGTTTGATTTTATGTTGGATGCTTCTATATCTGGATTGAGTTCTGAGTGGTGTTGTCATATATGTTAATTTCAGTTTGTAGTCTATTGTTGTAGTTCTTGATCCAAAGAATTCCTTTAGTATTTTTGTAAAGTTAAGTCTGGTTATTGCAAATTCCTTTGATATCTGTTCATCTGGTTCTTAGATTGTTAGAATAAAGAATTGTAATCCATGGATTAAGCATTAATATTATTTAAGGTTTATGACAGAAAGCATGATATATGAGATAGTGATATTTTCACATTCTAAAGGAAAACATCAATATAAATAAGGACCATGGAGAGTATTTTAAAAATAATAGTAATAGTCATGAAATGATAGAACACAATCTGTGTGCCTTGCTCTGTGCTAGGTGCTTTAGCTGTTTCATTTTTCTTAATTCTTATGATTGATCGTTAGGCTCCAGAAATTGACAGAATATCTATGAAGATGGTTCAACAAATATGAGCAGGAAGCGCTCCTTGACTATGTCAAGAAATCTGCAAGTCAGCTACCTGGCCAATCAAGTGGAAGAAATCCATATTTGTGCTCATCCCAAAGAAAGTTGATCCATCAAAATGTTATAATTATTGAACATTATTAATATCATATGCAAGTAAATTTTGCTGAAGATAATTAAAAAATGGTTGCAGTAGTACATGGACAGGTAACTTCCATTTATTCAGGTTGGATTCAGAAGAGGACATGGAACAAGGGATCTAATTGTTGATGTTGCATAGAATTTGGCCTAAAAGCAGAGAATACCAGAAAGACATTTACCTGTGGTTTATTGACTATGCAAAGACATTTGATTATATAGATATTGTTAAATTATGAATGGCATTAATTATGGATACCATGAACACTTAATTGAGTCCATGCAGAACTTATACATTGACCAAGAGACAAATCTTTGAAACAGAAGAAGGGGACATTAAAAAAAAAAAAAAAAATCAGGAAAGCTGTGTACAATGTTTGCATCATTTAACCATATTAATTCAATCTGTATGCTGATCAAATAATCCAAGAAGTTGAACTATATGAAGATGAACAAGGCATCAGGACTGGAGAAGACTCATTGACAATCTGTGATATACAAATGACACCTTATTGTTTCAAAGTGAAGAGGACTTGAAGTGCTAACTAATGAAGATAAAATAATACAGCCTTCAATATGCATTACACCTCAACACAAAAAAACAACAAAAAATTCTCACAAATGGACAATAAGTGACATCATGTTAAATAGAAGAAAGATTGGTTATCAAGGATTTCATTTTACTTGCATCCTCAGTTAGCCATGGACGCGGCAGTTAAGAAATCAAATGATGCATTTCATTTGGGAAATCTACTGCAGTAGACTTCTTTAAAGTGATAAAAATCAGAGATGTTACCTTGTGGACTAAGGTGTACCTGACTCAAGCCATGGTATTTTCTATAATCTCATATGCAAGCAAAAGCTGGACAATGAATAAAGAAGAAAACAAAAGAATTGATGCTTTGAATTATGGGGTTGGCAAAGAATCTTGGATGTACCATGGACTGCCAGAGACTAAACAAATCTGTGTTGGAAGAAGGATAACCAGAGTACCCTTTAGAATCAGGGATGGCAATACTTCGTCTAACAAACTTTGTACTTTTTATCAGGAATGACCAGTCCCTGAAGAAGGACATCATGCTTGTTAAAAGTAGAGGTTCAGCAAAAAAGAGGAAGACCTCTACTATAGATCACGAAATCTGAAGGCTTTTTGCCTGTGAATGACTCCAGTCAGGTGTACCTTAAATGTTCAGATACTAATTTTTCTTGAGTGCCTCATGTACCTCTGACCATTGAACTGCCAGAGCTAGAAGCAAAGTATTTAAAAGTGGGATTTAGGTCACTTCTTCCAGCTGGCCCTCTTAGGAACATTCTTGGACACACCCCTTATTGGTTACCTGGTTGTGATGCCATACCCCAAGAACCTCAGAGACTGTAAACTTTCCTATCTGCTACACTACCCTCCCTCCAAAATTTCCATGAACACAGTGTGAGTATATGACACATGGCTGCTGCTGTCAACCTGATTGTGTGAGGAGATTCTCTTGTAAGGTTACCCCATGTATATAGAACTTTGGAAATTCCTCAAAGGATGTCTATGACTTCTCTTATCTGAGTCATCTATATTTGTCTTTGTCTTGTGTTTACTCCTGTTTAAGACTTAATGAAGAGTCTCTATAATATTTATATATTTGAAGATGGGGTCTCTTCTACCCTACAACACCACCAAGGTATTGGATTGACACAGTGACTCAACAGTAGACTCAAGCATAGCAACAATTGTGAGGTTGTTGCAGGACTGGGTAGTGTTTAGTTCTGTTGAACATAGGGTTACTTTGAGTCAGAACTGACCCAACAGCACCTAACAACAACAACAACAACAACATGTTTCTGGTAATCTATCATACCTAGTTCACAGATGAGGTTTTAGAAATTCTCGCTCAAGGTCATAGAACTAATTAACTGTAGAACTTGGTCTTTAACCCACTTTTAGGCAACTTATTCTATAAACTACATATCTGTTCTGTCTGCATTAAACCATTAAATTAACAATCAGGAAATTATATCCTCTTAAAATGTAATTTCAGTTTGACTGGTCAGTATGTAGTTTCAGAGAACTTATCAGAATGGAATATCTCAAGAGATTAAGGAATGAAGTGGCAAGGAACTAAATATGGCATACTAGTTATTTAATAAGCCTGGCAGTAAAGGGATAAACTGTGCAATTGCTAAAAGTCCCATACTTTCCACAAAGTCTATGTTGTGACCTTTCTCATTCTGAGATGTGCTCTGAGAAGTTCCTCTACATTATTCCAATAGTTATGCCCCATTTCTACAGGGGCTTTCCATTGTCATAGAAACACAAGAAGTTAAAAAGATGGATAGGAGTCAATGAGAGCTAATACATTCATCTCGATAGTCCACAGAAAAACTGTTATGCTTCGAACTAAACACTGTGATTCGGTCTCTACTATCTAAGTCTTGCTGCAGGGATTGTTTATTCCTCATCACCCTCGGAAACCCTGTACAGGGTCGCTATGGGTCGGAACCAACTCGAAGGCACTTAACAACAACAACACTAATATACTATCTTCTCTGCTACTCATAAGGTTTTCAGTGACTAAATATTTGGAAGTAGTTCGTCACTCCTTCTTCCTAATCTGTCTTTGTCCAGAAATTCAACTGAAACCTGTTCACCATGGGTGGCCCAGCTGGTATTTAAACCTTGAGGCTAGAAGGCACTCAAAATGTGACTGGGGAAGAGCAGTCTCCTCAAAGTAGAGTTGACTGTGATGAAGCAAATGGGGTAAAGCCCATAGGACCTTCATTTGCTGATGGGGCAAAATTCAAAATGAAGAGAAACAGCTGTAAACATCCATTAATAATTGGAACATGGAATGTATGAAGGATGAATCTAGGAAATTTGGAAATTTTCAAAAATGGAATGCATAAACATCGATATCTTAGGCATCAGTGAACTGAAACAGATTGGTATTGGCCATCTTGATTCTGACAATCACATGGCTTACTATGCCGGGAATGACAAATTGAAGAGGAATGATATTGCATTCATTGTCAAAAAGAACATATCCAGATCAGTCATGAGGTACAATGCTGTCTGTGATAGGATAATAAATATCCATGTGCCTCAAGGGAAGACCAGTTAATACCACTATTATTCAAATTTACTCACCAACCTCTAAAGCCAGTTAGGATGAAATAGAAGAATTCTACCAACTTCTTCAATATGAAATTGATCAAACATGCAATCAAGATGTATTGATCATTACTGGTGATTGGAATAATTACTCTGTGTTGGGAACAAAGAGGAAGGCTTAATAGTTGGAAAATTTGGCCTTGGTCATAGAAATGATGCTGGAGATCGCGTGATAGTATTCTGCAAAATCATTGATTTGTTCATTGCAAATACCTTCTTAAGACAGCATAAGAGGTGATTATACACATGGACCTCACCAGATGGAATGCACAGAAATCAAATTGATTACATCTGGGGAAAGAGACAATGGAAAAGCTCCATATCATCATTCAAAACAAGGCCAGGGGCAGATTGTGAAACAGACCATTAATCGCTCATATGCAAATTCAAACTGAAGCTGAAGAAAATGCAAACAAGTCCACGAGAGCCAAAATATGACCTTGACTATATCCCAAATGAATTTAGAGATCATCTGAACAACAGATTTGACACATTAAACACTAAAGAGTGAAGACCAGAAGAGCTGTGGGATGACATCAAGAACACCATACATGAAGAAAGTAAAAAGTCATTAAGAAGACAAGAAAGAAGGAAAAGATCAAAATGGATTTCAGAAGAGACACTGAAGCTTGCGCTCCAATGTAGAGATGCTAAAGTAAATGGAGTAAATGAAGAGGAACAAGAGCTGAACAGAAAATTTCAAAGGTAAGCTTGAGAAGATAAAGCCAAATATTACAACGGAATATGCAAAGATCTGGAATCATAAAACCCAAAAGGAAGAACACACTCAACATTTCTCAGGCTAGGGAAATTGAAGAAAAAAATCAAGCCTCGACTTTCATTATTGAAGGATTCTCTGGGCAAATTATTGAACGATGCAGAAAGCATCAAAAGAAGATGGAAAGAATATAGAGAGTCACTGTACCAAAAGGAAATGGTTCAAGAGCCAATCATCCTGAAGGAAGAAGTCCAAGGTGCATTGAAGGAATTGGCAAAGAACAAGGCACCAGGAATTGATGGAATAAAAATAGAAATCTTTTAAGCAAGTGAGGCAGCACTAGAGGCACTCACTCGTCTATGCCAACAAATTTGGAAGACTTCTATCTGGCCGACAGATTGGAAGAGATCCATATTTGTGCCCATTCCAAAGAGAGGTCACCCAACAGAATGTGGAAATCATCAGACAATATCTTTGATATCCCATGCGAGTAAAGTTTTACTAAGGAGATACAGAAATGGCTGCAAGCCAGATCCAGAAGCGGACGTCAAAAATTAGTGGAATCATTGCTGATGTCAGAAAGAACTTGGCTGAGAGCAGAGAATACCAGAAAGATGTTTACCTGTGCTTTATTTACTACTCAAAGGCTTTTGATTGTGAGGATCATGGCAAGCTATGGACAACATTGCGAAGTACGAGTATTCCGGAACACTGAATTGTGCTCATGAGGAATCTATACATGGACCAAGAGGCATTTGTTCGAACTGAATACACTGAATGGTTTAAAATGAAGAAAGGTGTGCGACAGGGTTGTATTCTTTCACCATACTTATTCAACCTGTATGCTGAACATATAATCCCAGAAGCTGAGTTCTATGAAGAAAAACGTGGCATCAGGATTGGAGGAGGACTCATTAACAACCTGCAATATGCAGATGATAAAACCTTGCTTGCTGAAAGTGAAGAGGACTTAAAACATTTACTGATAAAGATCAAAGAGCACAACCTTTGGTATTGATTGCACCTCAATGTAAAGACAACAAAAATCCTCACCACTGGACCAATAAACAATGTTCTTATCAACGGAGAAAATATTGAAGTTGGCAAAGAATTCATTCTTCTTGGATCAACCATCAACACTCATGGAAGCAG
>NW_006408707.1:724502-730785 GCF_000296735.1 Chrysochloris asiatica
ATGTGCGCCTGACCCAAGCCATGGTATTTTCAATAACCTCATATGCATGCGAAAGCTGGACAGTGAATAAGGAAGACTATAGAAGAATTGATGCTTTTGAGTTATGGTGGTGGAGGAGAATGTTGAAAGTGCCATGGACTGCCAAAAGAACCAATAGATCTGTATTGGAAGAAGTGCAACCAGACTGCTCCTTGGAGGCCAGGATGGCCTAACTTCATCTCTCATACTTCAGACATATTGTCCAGAGGGACCAGCTGCTGGAGAAGGCTATCGTGTTTGGTAAATTGAAGGGTCAGATAAACAGAGAAAGACCCCCAGCGAGATGGATTAGCAAAGTGGCAGCATCAATGGGCTCAAGCGTGGCAATAATAGTGAGGTTTGCCCAGGACCAAGCAGTGTTTAATTCTGTTGTGCATATGGTCACTGTGAGTTGGTACTGCCATGATTGCACCTAAAAACAACAACAACTGACTATCTTCAGGTCACCTTGTCCCAGAAACACAGTAAAAGATATGTTTGTCTGCCATTCTCTTGGTTTTCCTTCCTAAAAGCTCAGCTACCTAACATATAGCACAGACAGGTGCCATTTAACAAAACACTTATATGAAGGTTGAGGGAATAATCAGCTTTAACCTTGGATCAATACCTCTCAGAAGAGAGAAGCCAGTGGTATTACAGGAAATAAAGAAAATCTTTGACCATAGTAGTCAAAACATAGAATTAAAACCAATGTCCTGATTCTTGCTGAACAGTAATGGCTTACATAGTTCGAAGCCATTCTTCCTCTTTATCTTAGTTGAACGAAGATCATGAATAATCTGGAACAGCCTATCTATGAATTATGATAGGTCTTTAAAGAAAGGTGTGTGAATTCCTAAAGAAGAGAATAAAGTTCAGCCAACTATACTTTGCTTCTTTCTTTTGATGTATCTTTATTGTTATTGCATTTTTACTTCCTTTAATATACGTATTTTATGCTACTAAGATGAATTTCTTAAATATTATTTTCTGTAAAAGTCACAATAAACTCATTTCCATTAATCTGATTCTGACTCACAGGGACCCTACAGGACAGAATAGAACTGTCCCATATGGTTTCCATCTTCGTGGTAGCAAATAGCCACATTTTTCTCTGGAGTGGCTGGTGGGTTCACACTGCCAACGTTTCACTTAGCAACTGAGTGCTTTACTTACTGTGACACCACAGATCCTAAAAGTCACAATATTGTCATTGTTAAGAGCTGTAGGTCGATTCGGACTCTTAGTGACCTTGTATAGGGTTTCCAAGGAGAGGGTGGTAGGTTTGAACCACTTACCTTGTGGATAGAAGTCCAGTGCTTAATGATATTTTATAATAAGGTTAAGCACTGAACTGCTGACTACAAGGTCAGCAGTTCAAACATACTAGTTACTCTGGGAGAAAGATGAAAGCTTTCTGCTCTCATAAAGATTTATAGCCTCTGAAACCCTATATAGTGTCACTATGAATTGGAATTATGGCAATGGGAAATAACAATCATTAAATCATTAAATACTTTAGATGTTATTCAAATTACTGGGAAACATAATATGGAAAATAAAAATTGCAATGACTACAATAAAAGCCTATTATCAAAAGATTACATACATGTCACTAGCAAGAAAGAAAGAATATAAATTGTACTTAAGAAAGAATAATAATGATGATGATGATAGTTAAAGTGTCTATTTGAGCATTGAAATAGATGGGAAGCCAAGGAAGATTGCTAAGTATGGGGCAAATATCTCCTATTCCTGGTTTAAACTTTGGAAAATGAACTAAGAAGATATAAAAAGAAGGATTTGCCATAGTATGAATGACAGAAAAGTATACTTTTAAACTGCTGTTCTTGGAGCTCATTCTAGCATTTATAATTAGATATTGTGATAAAATATAGTGCATGAAAAGAATATCTATTCTAAATAATATTAAAGATATTTCACTAGATTTAAAGATTCAGGAACTGTAAGGTAAAAGACGCCAGGGTGAGGTTGGATGTCTCTTTTTGACAACATGGAGAATAGGAGTCATTTATAAGTTTTGGAGATGCCCAAAATTAAGAATCTCTGATGCTTCATTAACAGGTCAATTAGATTTCCCCCCCAAAATAAGTGAAAAACTAGATACTTTGTAAACTGTTTCCTACTTCAGATATTTCTTTACTGGATATTTTATAAACGGTTTCCTTACTACTAAGTCTTGAAGGTAGCCTATTTAATTTAAGGGAAAGGAGATTTCTTCCTAAATAAAGGAGAAGATAACTTAAACATTAATTACCTATTATGGGAAATAACTATTAGCAAGGATTTATAAAATCTAATACAAATAGTTACAAATTCCTATTTAGTATAAATTTTAATATATGTATTTTTTTCCTTAAGATTCAGTTGGTTCATCCAAAATGTTCTTCTATTCATGGAAATTAAAAAAAAATTTGTTGTTGTTAGGTGCTATTGAGTTGGTTCTGACTCATCGTGACCCTATGTACAATGAAACAAAACACTGCCAAGTCCTGAGCCATCCTCACAAGTGTTATACTTTAGCTCATTGTTGTAATGACTGTATCAACTCATTTTGTTGGGGGTCTTCTACTTTTTCAATGGCCTTCCACTTTATCAAGCATGATGTCATTTTCAAGGGACTGGTCCCGCCTAATAACGTGTACAAAGTAGATGAGACAAAGTCTCCTATTCTCCCACTAAGGAGTATGTGCTGTACCTCATCCAAGACATATTTATTTGTTCTACTGGCAGTCTTTGGTATTTTCAATGTTCTTCATCAACAACACAATTCAAATGCATCAATTCTTCTCCATTCTTCATTATTCATTGTCCAGCTTTCGCATGCATATGAAGAGATTGAAAATACCAGGCCTTTTGCTCCTTAGTCCTCAAGGTCCTCTTTGCTCTTTAACATTTTAAAGAGGTTCTTTACAGAATATCTGCCCAATGTAATATCTTATTTTGAATTTTTGACTGCTGCTTCCATGAGCATCCATTGAGGATCCAATTAAAATGAAATCCTTGACAACTTCAGTCTTTTCTCCATTTATCATGATACTATTATCGGTCCACTTGTGAGGATTTTTGTTTTCTTTATATTGAGTTGTAATCCATACTGAAGAATTGATCTTCATGAGCAAGTGCTTCAAGTAATTTTCATTTTCAAACAAGCAAACTGTGTCATCTGCGTATTGCAAGTTGTTAGTGAACTTTCCCTCCAATTCTGTGGCACTGTTCTTCATATAGTCAAGCTTGTTCAGCATACAGATTGAATAAATATGGTGAAAGGATACAACACTGGTGCATAACTTTCCTGATTTTAAGCCATGCAATATCCACTTTTCTGTTCTAATGGCTGCCTCTTGTTCTATGTGTAGGTTCCTCATGAGCACCATTAAGTGTTATGGAATAACCCTTCTTCGCAGTGTTGTCTGTAGTTTGTTATGATGCACAATTGAATGTCTTTGTGTAGTCAATAAAACACAAATAAACATCTTACTGGTATTCTCTGCTTTCAGTCAAGATCCATCTGATGCCAGCAATGATGTTCCTTGTTCCATGTACTCTTCTAAAACTGGCTTGAATTTCTGGCAGCTCCTTGTCAGTCAGTCAGCTAAGTAACTTGTCAGAAGTCAAGTAACTCTCTTCCAAATTTTGGGGCATAGATGAGTGTGGACTTCTAGTGCTGCATCAGTCTGTTAAAAGATTTCAATTTGTATTTCATCAATTCCTGAGTCTTGTTTTTCACTACTGTCTTCAGTACAGCTTGACTTGTACTTTCAATATCATCAGCTCTTGATCATATGTCACTATGTGAAATTTCAAATGTGTGAAAAGATCAAATGTGAATCACTTCACACTGACTGTGTGTGTTTATTCCATCTTCTATTGATGCTTTCTGCATCATTCAATATTTTGTCCATAGAATCTTTCAATATTGCAATTTTGAATTTGTAATTCTGTTTTTTCAGCTTGAAAAATCCTAAGCAAGTTATTCTCTCTTGGCTTTATTACGCCAGGTCTGCATATTTCATTATAACACTTGACTTTATCTTCTTGAGCAGTCCTTTGACATTTTCTGTTAAGCTCCTTTACTTCATCATTTCTTCCATTGGCTTTAGCTACTCTTAAGTTCAAGAGCAAATTTCAGAGTCTCTTCTGGTATCTACTTTTTTCTTTCTTTCCTGTCTTTTTAATAACTTTTTGCTTGCTTTATATATGATGTTCTTGATTTTATCCCACAACTCCTCTGGTCTTTAGTAATTACTGTTCAGTGCATCAAATGTGTTCTCTAGGTGGTTTCTAAATTCTGGTGGTATATACTCAAGGTTGCATTTTGGTTCCTTTGGATTTCTTTTAATTTTCTTCAGCTTCAACTGAAACTTGAGATGATCAGTTATTCCAGAGTTGACCCCTAGCCTTATTTTAGCAGATGATACAGTCTCTTTCTAAAGATGTAGTTAATTGAATTACGTCATATTCCATCTGACAAGGTCTATATATATAGTAACTGTTTATGTTGTTGAAAAAGTATTTGCAATGACTAAGTTGTTCATCTTATGTAATCTCCATTGTCATTTCTGTCACCTAGGCCATATTTTCCAACTACCAAATGCTACTCTTTGTATTTAATTTTTGCATTTTAATCACCAGTAATTATCAATGCATTTTGATTGCATGTTTGCTTAATTTCAGACTGAAGAGGATAATGAAATTCTTCAAATTCTTCAACATTGACTTTGGTATTTGTGGAATTAATTTGAATAATAATCGTATTAACTCATCTTTCTTGTAGGCATATAGATATTATCCTGTCATAGACAGCATTGTACTTCAAGATAGATCTTGAAATGTTCTTTCTAATGATGATTACAATAATAGTCCTCTTCAATTGTTATTTTGCCATAGTAAACCATATGATTGTCTGTTTGAAAATAGCCAATACTAATCCATTTCAGCTCACTATTGCCTAGGATATAAATTGTTATGTATTTCATTTTATTTTTGACAACTTCCAACTTTCTTAGATTAATATTTCATAATTCAATATTCTGATTATCAATGAATGTTTACGTAATTTTAATTAAAAAAATTAAAATAAGACAACAATAAAGGTATCTTAACAAAATAAAGATAAAAATTAATTCACATCCTTCAGTGTTTTATATGGACATCCCCTTAAGTGAGTCTCAATTTTGGTAAGAGAAGTTAGAATCAGATTTCTATTCCAAGATTGGAATAGAAGATTAGAAGATCATTCTTGTTGTTGTTATATGCCGTGGAGTTGGTTCCAACTCACAGAGACCCTGTACAGGGTTTCCAAGGCTATAAATCTTTACGGGAGCAGAAAGCCTCATTTTTCTTCCTCAGAACAGCTGGTAGTTTTGAGCTGCTGACCTTGCGGTTCATACCCCATTTCATAATCACTATGCTACCAGAGCTCCTTAAAAGATCATTAGGTACTTTGAAATAAAATTTATATCAGAAAAATAATATCTTAATGAAAATGAATGATTATATTATTGTAAACCCAGTAAAACAAAAATACCCTTATTTATACTTTTATGCTCTCCTTTCAGACATTTTAACCTTTGTTGTTGCTGTCAAGTGCCACCGAGTCGGTTCTGTTAGCATCTCGTAAATCCTAATTACTTGCCAAAAGAAAAGGCTACTTACAAGTTTATTTCTTTTTTTATCTAATGAATCAATATCACACATAGAGAACACTAGGGAAGAGAATTGTTGTTGTTTTTGTTAAGTTCCATTCAGTCAGTTCTGATTCATAATGATAAGGGATTACTTAGATATAGGGTTTCCAGTGTGGCATTGTAGGATCAACAGTAGACTGGGAACCACAAGTTTGGCAATTCAAACCCACCAACTGCTCCTCTGAAACCCAATACAGGGTTGCTACCAGTCGGAATAGAGTCAATGGCACTTAACAACAACCAAAGGGTTTCCAAGGAGCAGAGGGTGGGTTTGAACCATCAACCTTTCAATTTCAGTCCAGTGCTAATCCTACAGTGCAACACCAGGGAAGAGAATAGAAATGCTTTAAAATAACTATTTTTTGTTCTACATATTGTAAGAAATGTTTTTGATACCAACAAATGCTCCAGTAATCCAATCTGTACTTATTTTAGTGAGAGTGAGGTTTTCTTTATTCAATTTTGCAAAATCAGGCACTCAACCCAGTAGACACAGGCAGAGACGTGCTGCACGGCCAGCCCACAAACAGTTTTATTACCCTGTCTTGAAAAAG
>NW_006408707.1:735635-743992 GCF_000296735.1 Chrysochloris asiatica
GCCTTATACAGACGCTAATGAGCTTTCTAGATCCCAGATGATGCCCACCCAAGTAGGACCTCTTTAAATTGTCCAAGAGCAAAGATGTCAATTTGATGACTAAGGTGCACCTGACCCAGGCTATGGTATTTTCAGTTGCCTCAGGAGTCCTGTGTAGCACTGTGGGATAATGAGCTGGACTGCAAGGTCAGTTTGAACTGCAAGGTCGGCAGTTCAAGCTCACCAGCTGCTCCTTGAAAACCCTATGAATTGCTATGAGTCAGAACCAACTGGATGGCACTCAATAACAACAACAACAACACATGCATATAAAAGTTGGACAGTGAATAAGGTAGACTGTAGAAGAATCAATGCATTTGAATTGTGAGGTTGGTAAAAAATATTGAAAGTTCCATGGACTGCCAGTAGCATAAACAACTCTGCCTTAGATCTATAGCCAGAATGTTCCTTAGAAGTGAAGAGGTAAGACTTCGTCTCTTTGTTCTTTGGACATGTTTTCAGGAGGAATCAGTCTATGGAGAAGGATATCATACTGGGTAACGTGGTGGTAGTTATGTGCTATGGAGTCGATTCCAACCCATAGCAACCTTGTACAGGGTTTCTGAGGCTGTAAATCTTTATGGGAGCAGAAAGCCTCCCTTTCTCCCATGGAACAGCTGGTATTTTCGAACTGCTGACCTTGTGGTTCACAGCCTAATTCGTAACCACTATACTACCAGAGTTCCTTTGGTAATGTGGAGGATCTGTGAAAAAGAGGAAGACTCCCAACTAGATGGATTGACACAGTGGCAGCAATAATGGGCTCAAACATAATGATGATTGTGAGAATAGCTCAGGATCAGACAGCGTTTTGGTTTTTTTGTGTGTATAGGGTAGCTATAAACCAGAACAGACTCAAGGATACTTGACAGGAGTGGGAAATTAAAGCCACCTCATAGAGGATACTGAGTTTCTGTTAATGATGATGGAAAACTTTGAAAAAGCGAGTGGTGATGGTTGTACCATATCATGAACATAACTGATGTCACTAAATTGTACATGTAAATGCTGCTTTGGCAAATGTTTTGTGATATATATTTCTAATACAATGAAAAGAAGAACTAAAACTATGTTCCTTTCAGTTTAGTAGAATAATTAATTTATGAAAAATAAAGTTATACTTGATGTACAAATAAATAATTTGACTGTGTAACATATTTTGCATACATTATCATTATTCTTCAAAATTGTCTAAATTTTGCAATCTTTATTTTATTTGTTGTTGTTAGGTACCATCGAGTTGGTACCGACCCATAGAAACCTTATGCACAGCAGAAGGAAACACTGCCCAATCCTGGGCCAACCTCACTACTGTTGCCATGCTTGAGTCCATCCATTCTGCCACTTGGCCAATCCATCTCGCTAGGGGTCTTCTTCTTTTTCTCTGACCCTCCACCTTACCAAACATGATATCCTTCTCCAGCAGCTGGTCCCTCCTGACAATATGTCTAAAGTATGAGAGATGAAGTTTGGACATCATGGCCTACAAGAGCACTCTGGCTGCACTTCTTCTAAAACGGATCTATTGGTTCTTTTGGCAGCCCATGGCACTTTCAATATTCTCCTCCAACACCATAACTCAAAGGCATTAATTTTTCTATGGTCTTTCTTATTCACTGTCCAACTTTCGCATGCATATGAGGTTATTGAAAACACCATGGCTTGGGTCAGGCCCACCTTAGTCCTCAAGCTGACATCTTTGCTCTTCAACACTTTAAAAAAGTGTTGTGCCGCAGATTTGCCTAATGCAATACGTCATTTGATCTCTTCACTACTGCTTCCGTCCTTAACAACTTCAATATTTTCTCCGTTAATAGGAATGTTGTTTATTGGTCCAGTGGTGAGGATTTTTGTTTTCTTTACATTGAGGTGCAATCCATACAGAAGGCTGTGTTCTTTGATCTTCATCAGTAAATGTTTTAAGTCCTCTTCACTTTCAGCAAGCAAGGTTGTATCATGTGCATATCACAGGTTGTTAATGAGTCTTCCTCCAATCCTCATGCCACGTTTCTTCATACACCCAGCTTCTCTGATTATTTGCTCAGCATACAGGTTGAATAAGTATGGTGAAAGAACACAACCTTGTTGCACACCTTTCTTAATTTTAAAACATTCAGTGTTCCCTGTTCTCTTTGAAAAACTGCATCTTGGTCCACGGAAGGCATTTAATCCCACATGATTAGATTAATGTTACAGAGAATAACATTATTTTATGAGAATCATGAGCCAGATTTTGAATCTACTTCAATCTCAGTTTAAATTCTTTCTTCTCACACAGTACTGCCTCTCTATCAAATCTGTTCTCCAGCTTGCAACAGTTGTTCTACACTCAAATTTACTACCTGAATATAAGAGATGGTTGCTGCTGCTGCTGTTGTTAAAAGAATCCAACTCAGTGGAATCATCCATCACTCCATGTTAAGTTTTGAATGCTGTTTTGAGGTGGTTCCAACTCATAATGACCCTGTATAGGGTTTCTGAGGAGTGGCTAGTGGGTTGAATCAATGACCTTACAATTAGCCATCCAGTGCTTATCCTACATAAAGCAATATTCTTGTTGTTGTTAAGTGCTGTTGAGTCAGTTCCAACCCATAGTGACCCTGTATAGGGTTTCCAAGGAGCAACTGGGGGGTTTGAACCACTGACCTTGTGGTTCAAACTGATGTTGTGGTCCAGCACATTATCCTGCAGTGCTACATAAAGCAATATAGATGAGATAGATATTCGCTAAGAAATCCCTGTTTTACTTTGTTGTCACATCTAGCCTTATTTTAGAGAGTGGTACACCCAGAGTCTTGGTGTGGAGCTATCAGATAAGTGCAGCCGCAAGGTCAGTTTGAACCACAAGGTAGGCAGTTCAGACTCACCAGCCGCTCCTTGGAAACCCTATACTGGGTAGCTCTAAGTAAAACTTGGCTGGCCAGCACTTAACAACAACAACAATGCTTTGGAAAGAAATGCAGTAAGGTGCTAATGGGAAGAGCTAACATATATTCACGGACATTATCCTGTCCATTTATGACTGTAATCACAATCAAAAGAACATGTTTTGATTTATCGTTAATGGGCTAAAGAGGAACTGATTGTAAACTTTACCTCCACAGACCAATATGACAGTTATATATTGATACTTCAAACATTCCACTTAGTGTGATAATTATCTAATAAGTGAATGTCCTTTTTATGTCTCTGTTTATACTGTCTTGGAGCTTCATGACTTGTCCAGCACATGCGATAGAGTCTGTGATCTATCAGTCACATTTTCCCCTGACACAGAAGGTGGACAGAACTGTCCGTTTCTGTTGAGAATGATTTTGTGTACTGCTGATCCAATATTGGCAAAGCTTCATTTCCCACACAAATAAGTTGGGAATCAGTAGACCTTCCACCTGAAGTGTTCTCTCCCCATTTCCCTACCCATTTCTGTGACTGAAGCAATCCTCTCTTCTTAAATTTCATCATAGTAATTTTGGGTTTTCCTACTTCATGAAAAGCTATGGAATAATTTTACTATGTAAAAATTTTAAAGCTCCTTAATTAAAAATAAAAAAGCAAGCTAAGCAATTTCGATATCTATCAAGAGCTGTAAAATTATTCATGTCTTTGGAATGAAGATTTAGTGTGTATAAATCTGATTTATTATGACAAATATCTGTGAATTAAGATATTGGTTGTATCAGAAAACAGTGCAAGCTTATAAATAAGAATAATTCCAGGAGACTAGAGAGAGGGGGACAAAGAAAGCACATGGCATTTTTAGGTCAGGGAAGACCTTCGATCTGACTGATACTGTAATGGCGGACACATGACATTACTAATTGGCGGACACATGACATTACTTATTCTTGGTCACCAACAGAGATTAGTGGTTAGATTGTGTGCACTGCAACAAGACTGACTGCATTTAAAAAGAAAATCTGCTTCTTAATAACAATGAACCTTGATAACCTTTTTGTTCTTCAATTTTTTCATCTGAGGAAAATAATAGAATTGACTTAAAGTTTGAGGATCAAATAAAAGAATACAATGGGTCTTAGGAGGACATTGTTTTCACATTTTAACATCTCTGAAACTGGGCTGTGTCTTATAATTGAAGGTGTCTTACAATTACATAGTTACCATTGCCTATACATGTGTAAACTTAGCTGGCATTGTTCATGTGATTATCACATCAATTGAGTTATATGCATAGTGGTACTAAGCAGTTCAAAGTTAATTGCTACTTAAAATTCCTTTAAAATTTCATTATGTTTTAACATGGAAACAAAAAATGACTATGTAAGAAGAAAGGCAGGGAACTCTGGTAATGTAGTAGTTATGAGTTGGGCTGCTAACCTCAAAGTCAGCAGTTTAAAATTACCAACCATTTGTTCCTCAGGACAAAGATGAGGATTTCTGCTCCTGTAAAGCTTTATAGCCCCACAAACATTATAGGGGGGTTGCTCTGAGTCTGAACTGACTCCAGGGCACATAACCACCATCACCAAGAACAAAGGCAGGGAAGTAGAGCAGAGCAGAAGGGCTTAAATTTGATATTGGGAAAGCAAATTTTTGTCTCTGAAAGAAAAACTGCAATTCTGTGTATACATGCAAAGCAGCCTTGAAGATGAAGCTGTGGTACATTTTGTGATTATGATTTGAACCTTTCATATCCCATGAAAGAAACTGAAAGCAGGAGAAATTGTGAAATCCTTCTAAATGCATGGGGAAAAAATGTGAAGTATGAGAGGCTGCTGGTAGGATCAACTCATGCATATGAAGAACCATCATTAAGGTGTTAAGCATCAGTGTGCCAGATATTTCCTGCTGACTTTAGATAGAAGTTGTTTAGCTTCCAGAGATTCAATTTGAAGGAAAAACTACAGCAGCAACAAACTATGTGTTCTTTGTGTTAAAGTTTACTGGACACTCTTTTTCAAAATCTCTTCTTAGTGATACATGAAATAACAGTGTGCTTCATAATCAACAACTCCTTAATTTCCATGAAATATGATTGAAGGCAACGTATAATCATCATAGCAAGGACGTGGCATGTACACCTTAAATACTAGCTATCTATAAGAAGGGGGGAAAAAAAAGTAGACTATAAAGTTGTATGTGTATAGATCTCATTGTAAATTTTTTTTATTCCACGAAGATTTAAAAGATTCAAAGAGGCTATACAAAATTATAATAGATTGGTTGCATAATGGATACATTTTTATTTCCAAATTGTTATAAAATTTTGCTATTTTTCCTTCAAATAATTGCAAAATGTATGTTCTGAACATGATAAAAAAGTATACAAGTTAAGAAGTACCTAAGCAAAATAGAAATCTCTCTCCTCAGATTCCATTTTTGGTTTCCATGTTACCATGGTCCAGTGTTGTTATATAACCTTCTTAAAACTTGCTATGCATAAAGAAGCATATATATATTTATGAATGTATAATTATATGGAGTCCTGGCGTGGTGCTGTAAGATAAGCACTTGACCTTAAGGTCGGTTTGAACTTCAAGGTTGGCAGTTCAAACTCACCAGCTCCTCCTTGGAAACCCTATATAAGGTGGCTATGAGTTGAAACAGACTTGAGGGCACTTAACAACAACAACATGTATAACTATATACACATACACACATTTTATTCTTACAAAAAGAAAGTATACTTTACATCCTGTTGTCAACTTTTATTTTTCTACTCTCTTGCTAAAACTTGATATTGTTGCATTGTTGTTGTTGTTGTTAAGTGTGGTCGAGTCGATTCTGACCCATATCAACCCTGTACAGGGTTTTCGAGGCTGTAAATCTTTACCGGAGCTGAAAGCCTCATCTTTCTCCAGCGGAACAGCTGGTAGTTTCGAACTGCTGACCTTGAGGTTAGCAGCACGATTCGTAACCACTACGCTACAAAAACCTATTGCCATCTAATTGATTCTAACTCAGAGCAGAACTGGCCCACAAGTTTTCCAAGAATGGTTCCATAGATAAGCACTGGATTGCGAACCACAAGGTCAGCAGTTCAAGCCCACCAGCCACTCCTGGGAGAAAGATGAGACTTTCTGCTTCTGCAACACGATTTAAAGCCTCAGAAACCCTCAGGGTCGCTCTGAGTTGAAGCACACTTCACAGCACTTAACAAAGTACCACAAACGCAGACTGTCACATCTTTCTGTGCAGAGTTGCTGGTGGGTTCAAATTGTTGACCTTCCAATTATCAACAGAGCATTTAACTATTGCATCATCTTGCTTCCTTGTATTGTATTTGAATACCATCTAGTGGGTTCTGACCCATAGCGACTCTGTATAGGGTTTCCGAGGAGTGGCTGATCTTGCGGTTCAAATCGACTTTGCATTCCAGTGCATTAATCCGCAGCGCCACACCAGGACTCCTTGGTTCTTTATGGTGGTTGGTGGTTATGTGCCGTGGAGTCGATTCGGACTCATAGCGACCCTGCATAGGGTTTCCGAGGCTGTAAATCTTTACGCGCGGAAGCAGAAAGCCTCATCTTTCTTCCGTGCAATAACTGGTAGTTTCAAACTGCTGACCTTGAGGTTAGCAACCCGACTGTTAATCACTACTCTACCAGAGTTCCTTTGGTTCTTTTTAGTCTATATGAAAAACCAAAAATTAAAACTGCCAAGAAGCTAATACTGTAAATCTTTATGGGAGCAGACAAGTGGTTTTGATCACTGACCTTTCTGTTAGCAACCCAACACCTAACACACAGCATCATCAGGGCCCCACATAGCTCTTATTGTTGTTGATAATTGCCATGAAGTTTATTCTAACTCATATTGACTCTTTATAGGGTTTCTGAGGAGTGGCTGGTGGGTTTGAACCGCCGACCTTGAGGTTAGCAATCCAGTGCTTATTTTACAATACCACAGGAAGACTCCATAGCCTATGTAGATCTTAATTTCTTCTTGACATTTACATAAGATTATAATCTGTCACAATTCAGTGTAGAAAACAAAATCATTCCAGGAATGTCAGATAACAAGAGATTGCAAATAAAGAAATTCAGTACTTACTCAACTGTTGAATGAGTTCAGGAACAGAAGGCAGAGATCTGCTAGTAGGTTCTTATTCCCAGGGCACACCACTGTGATCCAGAGGTTAGGAAGTTGCTGCTGTTTCTACTACGACAACCCTACAACTGCCTTAGTTCCCACCAAACTGGTGACTAGACATTGGTTGCTATATCTGGACAGCTGCCTCTAGATAATGACAAAGGTGATAATGAGGCACTGGAATGCTGAGTGTGGCTGCAAACACTAATGAGTTAGCAGATCAAGATGAAGAAGGAGGCACCATCTCATTTCCAACTTCAGAATCTCAGATATGCACTTTTCAATGGGGGAACAAAATTCTAGAATCTAAGTGCAAGAGAATTTGAGAAACATTTCAGCTTTATAGTTCTTATGGGCAAGGGGAAACTTAGAAAGAGATGGAAATAGGGGCTGAGTGCCAGTTGACCATAAAGAATACAATGTTTCACAGTATCTGTGCACTAGAAATGATTGAACTGCCCCTGTGAGGGGTATGAAGGAGAACTGGTGGTGCCCTGGGTTATGAGTAGGATTTCTAACTGCAAGGCTGATAGGTGAAACTGACGGTTCACAATCACCAGCCACTTCGGAGGAGAAAGATGAGACTATTTGTTCTTGTAAAGATGCACAGTTTCAGAATCCTAAAGGAGCAGCTTTGCTCTGTTCTATAGAATTATTATGAGTTGGCATAGACTTGATGGCTGGGAAGTATAAAAGAGTGCGGTGATTAAAACCCAAAAGTCTGACGTTCAAACAACCAGCCATTCTATGGGAGAAAGATGTGGCAGTCTGCTGTTGTAAAGCAACCTTGGAAACTGGATGAGGAAATTCTCCTCTGTTCTATTAGGTCACTGTGAGTAAAACTAGGCTTATTTGCAATGGTTTTTGAAGTAATAAGGGGTCTAAAAAAAACCCTAATGGTGCAGTGATCAAGTACTCAACTGCTAACCTGAATCCCAGCATCTCCATGGGAGAAGAATGTGGCAGTCTGCCAGTAAAGAGTTTTGTTGTTAGTGTTGTCAAGTTGGTTTGGATGAACAGCAAGTCTGTATAGGGTTTCTGAGAAGCTCTTGGGTTTGAACCACTGACCTTTGTGGTGAACAGTACAGTGCTTATCCTACAGCAACATTGTTGTTGTTGTTGTTAAGTGCCGTCGAGTCGGTTCCGACCCATAGCGACCCTGTACAGGGTTTCCGAGGGTGTAAATCCTTACGGGAGTAGAAAGCCTCATCTTTCTCCCGCGGAGCAGCTGGTAGTTTCGAACCGCTGACCTTAAGGTTCGCAGCCCG
>NW_006408707.1:744092-746392 GCF_000296735.1 Chrysochloris asiatica
TGTTCATTCAACAATCATTAATTGAGCCCAGCTGTTTTCCATCCACATTTCAGCAGGCTGTAGGTTGTATAAGGAAGAAATAAATCTAAGACAATATTTCTGCTCTCAAGGAGGATTGAACTATTTTTGGAATTTCTGTCCCTGTAGTTTCTTGAAGCCCGTGGTACATGTGACTATAAAGGCAATCCTTTCTGGTTGGGCAGATCTCAAGGGTTTCTTCTCCCAAAAGGATCTTTCATTTTAATTCCAAAAAGAGCTATCAGACTTTTATAAATACAGTAAGATTTTGTAAATTTAAAATGTCGTATAATAAATTAAATATATCAAAAGACCTTTACTATAACAGGATTGTAATTTCATTTTACAATTTGAAAAAATGTAAGACATCTCTATTGATGTTCCCCAAGTTAATAGATCACACCAGTGACAAATTTATCAATGCTGTAGCCCCGTGGGCTTGCCTGCTAACTACATCACACTTTATTAAGCTGTACTGCTCAAGAAACATCAATTAATCTTTTGTTATTTTATTTACCTTATTTGAAAAGGCATAGTTTTAGTGTGGATTGCTGGTGTGATGCTTCAGGATAAGTACTGGACTGCTAACTGCCAGGTAGGTAGTTCAAACCCACCAGCTGCCCCTTAGAAACCCTAGACAGGGTCACTGTTAGTTGGAACAGACTCCACAGCACTTAACAACAGTTATTGAATTCTCCAACGTGCTCTGAATTATGTATAATTTCTACATGATCTTTTATTAAAGTATTGTTGCTAAGAGTCTATTCTGACCCATAGCAACCCTGTATAGGGTTTCCAAGGAGCAACTGGTGAGCTTGAACCACTGACCTTGCAGTTCAAACAGCTTTGCAGTCTGGTGCATGAACCCATAGCACCACACCAGGACTCCATTAAAGTACAGCTCTATTCTTAAATGTAGATTCTATAATTATGTCTTACTACATTAACTTTTTCCATTATAACAAGGGTAGGGAGATACATGCACCCATAATGAAATCTTGCACCAAAGATACAAAATAGTCAATATAACAGCAAGGCAGCACATGGGACCACAAGTGGAGTTTCACTGCATCCAAATAATGAACAAGATCCTAAATATTAGGCCACTTCACTTGAAGTGGCCTATATCCTTTATGAGGATAACTTACTCTATAAAATAAATAATTTGATGATGCAGCAATTCCAATAGAAAATATACGTATACCCCAAAGAATTGAAAGCAGAAATGTAAACAGAAATGTGCATTGCAGCAGTATTTACAATAGGCAAAAGGTGAAAACATCTGAAATGTCTATCAACAGATGAGCAGACAAACAAAATCTGGTATATACATACAATGGAATATTACTTCGATATAAAGAAAAATTAAGTCCTAATACATGTTACAACATGGATAAACCTTGAAAACATTAAGCTGGATGAAGCAAGTCAATCACATGTAGAAATCAAAGTTGTTTATTGACTGCTTATAGTTATTCTTAGGTGCCATTGAGTTGGTACAAACTCATAGCAACTCTGTGAACAAAAAGAATGAAACATTGCCTGATTCTGTGCCAACCTCACAATCGTTGCTATATTTGAGCCCATTGCTGTTGCCACTGTGCCAATTCATCTTGTTGGGGGTCTTCTTCTTTTTCTCCGACCCTCCATTTACCAAACATGATATCCTTCTCTAGAAACTGGTCCCTCCTGACAATATGTCCGAAGTGTGAGACATGAAGTCTGGCCACCCTGGCCTCCAAGGAGCACTCTGGTTATACTTCTTCCAACACAGATCTGTTAGTTCTTTTGGTACTTTTAATATTCTCCATCAACACCAAAACTTAAATGCATCAATTCTTCTACAATCTTCCTTATTCACTATCCAGCTTTTATATGCATATTGTTGTTATTATTGAGTCAATTCCGACCCATAGTGACCCTATATAGGGTTTCCAAAGAGCAGCCAGTGAGCTTGAACCGCCAACTTTGCAATTCAAATGGCTTTGCAGTATGGCACATTAACCTACAGTGCCACACCAGGACTGTATGCATATAAGACTATTGAAAATACCATACTTGGGTCAGGTGTACCTTAGTCCTCAAGCTGACATCTTTGATCTTGAACACTTTAAAGAGGTCTTGTGCAGCAAATTGCCTAATACAATACGTCATTTGTTGTCTTGATGGCTGCTTCCATGAGTATTGATGGTTGATCCAAGCAAAATAAAGTTTTTGACATCTTTAATCTTTTCTCCACTTATATGAATGTTGTTTATTGGTCCAGTGAAGAGGATTTTTGT
>NW_006408707.1:749055-753269 GCF_000296735.1 Chrysochloris asiatica
TACTCTGCAGTGAGTGGGGTCTGAAACAACAACACAGCGACGGTTGTGGGAGGATGGACACAAAATGTTTACAGCATTTTGCTGTTACAAATACTGCACCAATAAATGTCAATCTCCATGTTTTTTTTTTGTTGTTGTTGTTGTTTTGTTTTTTAACAGATGATGAGTAAATTTTAATCTAAGTTTCTTTTCCTGCTAAGCGTCTCAACCTGTTCATTACATGCAGATGGGGAGGATTAAGTGGATAAACTCTTCCACAAAAACTCACCCCCAGAACCTAATCACCTGATTTAAGTGGTAAGCCATCTCCAACCCTAGACTATTAAAACAAATTGTAGTTAACACACACATCTCCAACAGATTTATTTGTTTTGAAAGGAATGAATTTTAAGGAAAGAAAAAACGAGGCAGGGAAAAAGTATGGAATAGTAAATAAATACAAATGTAAGTCGTTTTGCTAATTGTTTTATAACCACAACTAACTGGTACAGAGAAGGCCCCTGTACAAAACAACGCAATGAAGGGTCAAAGATGGAGGTGTTCCCTTAAGATTTCGGTCTCTGGTATTTGGAATTGAGGCTGCAGTCCTTGGTTTTGGATGGATCACTGGGTGTGTAGGCACAGTCCGTGCTTTAACCAGATTTGAACAGAAGAATGGCCACTTGGCCCAGGTAGAAGTAGATGAAGTGCTTAGTTTCATGTGTCACATAACTGCCGAAGTTTCTCCACACGATGCAGTGCCAGGTGGGGTTGTACTTCTTGTCAAACTCCTTCTTGATGTGGGCCGCAATGTCCTTCTCGATGTTGTATTTCTCCAACACCTGCGTAGCGCACTCCACCGACTCCTGTTGCAGCTCCTCAGACATGTCGGCATTTTTGATCACGGCCTTTCGGTCACACATGGTTCCCGGGGAGCACACACGGGCCGACTGCGGCAGTCTCCTGGGGGAGGGGTTAGAGCGGCTCAAACCCAGTTAGTGGTGCCGCAGCTAGCGAAGCCGTGGCGCATCTAAGCCACCCCACGCCATCCGCTGCCTCCTAGTCTCCATGTGTTTTTGAACATATGTGAGAATACAATAAATTCCAAGAAGTTAATTGTGCTATTATTAGTTGGTTGTAAGCATCTTTATGTGATAAGTAACAACAACCGAAAAACCCATCCCACACTGAACCAAAAATGCCATTGGTGGTGGTGGTGGTGTACTGTGGAGTTGGTTTTGACTCAGCAATGCTGCATACGGTTTCCGAGGCATTTAGTAGCTCATATATTATTAAGGATTAAATTTAAATTTTAAAGTTTAATTATGCAACATTTTAATCAGACAGGAGAGTGCCCCATGCCCTCATTTGCTCTTAAAACCTAAACCAGAGCCAGGCTTCATATCTCATGCCAAAAGCTCCATCCCAATGACTTTACTGTATCCACCAGAATCCCACGCTGAAGACAGAACAAGAAGGGATGTGGCCAATAGTTCAGAGCAAAATTAACTGGGTCATCCAGGAATATAACCTATGAGCTCATCAGGGCTTCATTCTTACCACCTGCACCACCCATTTTTTGTTGTTGTTGTTGTTAGGTGCCACCCATAGGCAGGGGTAATAACAATGCTTAGCATTCTTGGAATCCTTGCCAGAGGCCAATCATTGTTCTTTCATTTAACCCTCATGATAACCTTATCAGAAATATTTGTCATTATGATTCCCGTGGCAAAAAGAGCAAACTAAGCCTCTGAGACATTAAGAACTTGCTTGAGGTCACTGGATTTATTTCTTCAGGATTGAAGAAATCATACTAACTTCCGTTCTTCTGATGAGTGTAAATTTGATGTTTGTTTTATCTTCTTTAATGACAAAGGAAGGGACTCAATGGTTAAATGTTAGAAGAAAGGTGCTTGTTTTGTTTCTTAGATACAATGAATCATTTCTGACATACATCCACCTTACATACAACAAAACAAAACACTATCCAGTCCTGAGCCATCTTCACAATTGTTGCTGTGTTTGAGCCCATGATTGCAGCCACTGTGTCAATCCACTTCCTTGAGGGTTTTCTTCTTTTTCACTGACCCTCTACTGAGCATGATGTTTTTTTCCAGAAACTGGTCCCTCCTGATAACAGATGCAAAGTCTGTAAGATGTAATCTTGCCATCCTTGTGTCTAAGGAGTATTCTGGCTGCACCTCTTCCAAGACAAATTTATTCATTCTTCTGACAGTCCATTCAATAATCTTCAACACCACAATAATTCAAAAGCATCAATTCACTTTCAGTCTTCCTTATTCATTGCCTAGATTTTGCACGGGGATTTAAAACACCATGATTTGGGTCAGGCACACCTTAGTTCTTTGCTTTTAACACTTTAAAGAGATATTTTGTAGCAGATTTTAATGCAATATATCATTTGATTTCTTGACTGTATGTTATCATCAGGAGAAAGGAAAACCATGATTTGGCTCAGGCAACTGGGGAAGGCCTCTTGCACTGGGAAATGTGTTGCATAAATTGGGTCTCAGGATAGGTGAAGATGGTGAGAATTCCCATCTTCATTTACCATCAAGGATGATGAATGACAGGAATGTAAAGCAGTAGAGTCCTGGTAAGGCAGGTTTCACCAGGTCTGGCTTGACATATTATTCTCAGTAAGAAGCTATTTATCATCCTTACATGCCCACATTGTCATTGTTGTTAAATGCCATTGAGTCAGTGCTGACTCATAGTGACCCTGTATAGGCTATCTGAGGAGCGGCTAGTAAACTTGAACCACCAACCTTGCAACCAAACTGATTGTATAGTCCAGTACCTTAACCTGCAGTACCGCACCAGGATATAGGAAATCTAATTAATTACTTGAGACTAATTTACAGAAAAATCAAAGCCAAATCTATTGCTGTCAAGTTGATATCTACTCAGAGTGACCTATAGGATGTGAGTGAACTGTCCCACAGATTCTCCAAGGTTGAAATCTTCGGAGAAACATTGTTACATTTTTCTCCTTTGGAGTAGTTAGTGGGTTTGAATTGTGACTTTTCAGTTTGCAGTGTTTACACACTGTGCCACCAAAATCTGACAGAACAAAACAGTAAGAATTTGCAATTAATATTTATTGATCATTATTATGCATTGTGCTAAGTGTGGCACTGAAGGATAATGCGCTGGACCGCAAGGTCAGTTTGAGCTACAAGGTCAGTGGTTCAAACCCATCAGCTGCTCCTCAGAAACCCTATACAGGGTCACTGTGAGTCAGAACCAACATGACAGCACTTAACAATAAGTATATTATGGGGGATAATGGTGGCTCACTGGCAGAATTCTTGCTTTCCATATGGGATACCCAGGTTTGATTCCTGACAAATGCACCCCATGCACCCATCTGTCACTGGAAGCTTACTTGTTCCTATGATGATCAACAGATTTCAGTGGCATTTCCTAGGTGAACTAGAAAGAAAGGCCTATCTACTTCTGAAAATCAGTCAATGAAAAACCCTACTGCTCAAGTCATCAACGTTGCTGTTGTTGTTACGTGCCATTCAGTTGATTTGGATTGATAGCAACCCTATGTAAAACAATAAAACACTGCCTGATCTGCACCATCTTCACAATTATTTCTGTTGGAGCCCCTTGTTGTACCCACTGTGTTAATCTAGTCCATTAAGAGTCTTTCTCTTTTTTGTGGATCCTCTACTTTACCAAACATGATTTCCTTCTCCAGGGACTGATTGCTCCTGATAGCATGCCCAAAGTACATGTGGCATCCGTGCTATCCTAGCTTCTAAGGAACATTCTGATTGTAGTTCTTCCAAGATGGATTTGTTCATTCTTCTGGTAGTCCAATGATCATTGAATATGCTTTGTCAACACCATAATTCAAATGAATCAATTCCAGAATTCTTTGTTTATTGTCCAGTTTTTACACACATATGAGGCAATAGTTCATGTAAAAATTGCTGAATTGGTATATGTCCTGTACATATTCATAACAACAACAAGGAGAACAAAATAAATTATTAAAAGAACACCCTATGACCCTATTCAGTGAAGCAGTGATGCCAGAGATGGAGGCAGAGACAGTGACGTGGAGAGATGGAGCGGCTGGTGACTCTAGACTCAAGGAGGGAGAGGGGTTGTGAGCTGGTAGCCAGGGGGCAGGCTTGCAGGGTATACCCTTTGGTTGTTTGAATGATTATATATTCCTGAGTGCTTTGGTGAACATCCTA
>NW_006408707.1:754575-764043 GCF_000296735.1 Chrysochloris asiatica
GGAAACACCATACAGGGTCCCTATGGGTCGAAACTGACTCAAGGGCACTTAACAACAACAACAATAAGCAATTCTGGGAGGCTATTCTAGAAAACACAGTGAAGTTAGATGGGGAAGGGAAAACAGCCAATAATGGATGTGTTGGTGAACGCATTATTGTTATGAGTTCAGTCATGTAGACCCTCTGAAAGACTGTAGAATATGGCTCTGAACTGACCCATCAGTGGGTGAGGAGGCTGGCATATTTATCAATTCTCATGCCTTATCAGTTGATGGTTGTTTCTAAAGGTACTAATTCCCTGGTGCTTCTGGCCTGTCCGATGTGTGGGCTGTACAAATATATATAGAAAAGAAGGAAGTCATCAGAGGGTATGGGACCTGACCACTGATGATGCAGGTAACTTCAGGTTGGGTACTGACAGCATGTGCTACAGGATATAAATTGTTTTTGTTGTTAAGTTTTATTGAGTCGGTTCTGACCCATAGTGACCCTGTATAGGGTTTTCCAAGGAGTGACTGGTGAGCTTCAACCACTGACCTTGTGGTTCAAACTGACTTTGCAGTCCTGAGTATTAGCCCACAGTGGCACACCAGGACTTCACAGCATATAAATTAGTCCCAAACAATGAATAATCAGAAACTTTTCTTATTGTGTTAGAATAATTCATTTATTGAATAACTAAATGTATTTCTGCTTCAGTGAAATGGTATCATAAAATAAATTTGCTTTGACTATTAACAGACCGGTTGATGGTTTGAAACCACTCGGTGGCACTGTGGAAAAAAGTTCTGGCTATCTGTTTCCATGATTATGGAAAATAACCCCCCTGGAGCAGTTCTAGCCAAACACATGGCATCACCATTATTTGGAATTGACTCAACATCAATGGATTCTGGTTGGTAATATGAAATCAAGAAAACAAAAATGATACTTCATTTCATAGAACACACTAGAATTGATTATAGATTTACATTTAAGAAATATTTGCAGCGTTAGCCTGGTTAAACTAGTGTTGCTCTGGAGAATTGCTAACTATCGTGAAATAAAGAACCTCTCTGGTGCTTGGTACTCATGTTGCTGACACATGGAGTGTGTGTGTGTGTGATTGGAGCACCCCTGTCACGAAAAACAGTAGCAGTTTTGAGGGATGCTTCTCCATCTCTTTGAAGTACTGTCCCGTTGAATTTTCAAAATGAATTATGTATATACACCTATTTGTAACCTGATGGGTGTGTTACCATCCCAAACACATCAAGTTTAAAAACACTCCCAAATTTGGAAGACAACTACTTGGTCAACCAACTGGAAATATACATATTTGTACTCATTCCAAAGAAAAGTGAACCAAAAGAGTGTGGAAATTATCAGGCAAGATCATTAGTATCACATATAAGTGAAGTTTTGTTGAAAATAATAAAAAATGTTGTATCAACAAGGAACTACTAGAAATTTAGGTTAAGATTGAGACGAGACCATGGAATAAGAGATATCATTGCTGATATCACACAAGTCTTGGCTGAAAGCAGAGAATACCAGAAATGTGTTTACTTGTGTTTCATTGACTATGCAAAGGCATTCAACTGTGTGGATTATAACAAATTATAGTTAACCTTGTAAAGAATTCTCGAATGCTAAATTGTACTCATGTGTGGAGTACTCATGTGTGGTGTTGTGGGTTAATGTGCTGGACTGCAACGTTGGTTTGAACTGTAAGGTCAGTGGTTCAAGTTCACCAGCTGCTCCTAGGAAACCCTATACAGGGTGGCTAGGAAACCCTATACTGGGTCAGAACTGACTTGACAGCATTTAACAATAACCACAACAGCACAAAGACCAGGTGGCAGTCATTCGAATAGAACAAGGGAATGCTGCATGGTATAAACACAGGATTTGTGTGTGTCAGGGTTGTATCCATTCACCATTCACTCTAGCTGTATGTTGAGTAAATCATCTGAGAAGTTAGACTGTATGGAGAAGAAAGCAGCATCGGAAGATCACTGCACAGGGAAGCAGCAGTCAAGAAATCAAATGATAAATTGCATTGGGTAAATCTGTTGCAAAAGACATCCTTAAAGTGTTTAAAAGCAAAGCAAAGATGTCACTTTGAGAACTAAGGGTCGCCTGACCCAAGTCATGGTATTTTCAATCACTTCATATGCAAAACCTGGACAATGTGTAATGAAGACTGAAGAAAAATTGATGCCTTTAAATTATGGTGTCGGTGAAGAATGTTTAATATACTAGAAGAACAAACACACACATCTGTCTTGGAAGAAGTATAGCCAGAATGTTCCATAGAAGCGAGAACGGTGAATAATTTACTTGCACTAGGAACCAAAGTGGGGAAAGATGAGGCTTTCTGCTTCCACAATATTTAAAAGCCTTGGAAACCCAATAGTGTCACTGATAGATAGACTAGATGGCACTTAACAACAACAATAAATGTCTTCCATATGTTTCCTGTAGTAGACAAAATGAGATCCAAGTCCCCCCTTTTTTATATTTAAATACTGTGCTATGATATCAAAACTAGTGAGTTCTCAGGATTTGCAGGAAAGTAAAGGACTAAGAGTTCAGAAATAAAGCATTTCATAAGAAGAAATTGAGAAATTTACTACAGAAACTTTCGAGCTGCCTTCTAGTAATGTGAAGAGTGAGGAAAGGGAATCTTGAAGAAAAATGAAAAAGAGAAAGATGCCAGTTCAGTACAGGCAGTCACCAGGTTATGAACTTCTGATTTATGGGCAACTCCTACTTGCCCTTTGCTAATTGTTAAGCACAGTTGAGTCAGTTTCAACTCATAGCGACCTTATGAGTAAGGTATCTGAGGATTGGCTGGTGGGTTTGAACCGCCTACCTTGTGGTTAGCAATCCAGCTGATTCTATAGCACCACATCAGTCCTTTAATGTATGTAAATATGTCCTCACTTTGAAAAGTTATAACTAACTCCAACTTGCCACAAATTCTTCATCACAATCACTTTCACGTGTTGAATGTGTAGATTTTAAATCCTTGTAAAGGCCTTGAGCCCTTTCTTGCACTAAAGGAATTTGAAATAAGAGCCAAAGGCACCTGGTCTGATTTACCAATAAATTCTTAAAGACACAGTTAGGAATAGATCTCATTCATAACCCAGGGATTGCCCATACAATAGTGCTAGCCTGAGGGTGCACTCCTGGAAATCCTCAATTCTAATCATATCTGAGGATAAAAAAAAACCTTTAGCTTTTTAGCCTTGGGTTTATTTCCTATAAATACCTCAGCCACTGAGTTTATTTAGTAGAGACTGCAGTTATGGCCTCATAAAAAAGAAAGCACCCACAATTTATCTCCTTAAGGAAAGCGAGATTGATAGTAAATCCAGGGGTGGGTCTTCAAGGACTAAAAGGCCCTAGAGTTTGGAAAGTTGAAAACTACACTTGTTGATGTGTTCATTTAAAAGAACTTTTTTCTTTACAGTTAAATAAAAGTGGTTAAAAGATCAAAATGTGCTTTAGGAAATAATTCTTACTTAATAAGTGGTTTTCATAATAAATATTTCCTTTAAATGTTAAAAAAGTGCTCCAAAGGACTATATTATTTTTTTCAGCACAAAGTCAGAGGTATGTTCTAATTCAACATTTGTATTTGAACCTATCTTGGTGGACTCCTGGACTGTGAACACACTGGACTGTGAACCACAAGGTTGACAATTTAAGCTCACCAGTCGCTCTTTGGAAACCCTATACAGGGTTGGCACTTAACAACAACAACAACAGGTGGCTTATTCTTTGGGAATTTGGGGAATTTTTTAACTCTCTCTGGAAGTTCATTAGGCAAAATCTTGATGGAATGCTAGCAGTCTTTGTGCCCTGTGAACACGATGTTTATCTTGAATATTTCTACCAGTCTTCTTTGTCTCTGTTGATTCTTTAGGTTCAGCTGCCATTTTCACAATAATCTTTCTAGGTCAGGGCACTGGGGATACAGAATGTATTATACCCGTCTTTTACAATTACAATATGCATCACTTAATGCTCACGATTGCTGTTGCAAAGTGCCGTCGAGTCGGTTTCAAGTCGGGACCCTGTATAGGGTTTCCAAGGAGTGGACGGTGGGTGAAATAGGACAATATGTGAGTTGGATGTTGTGCAAACAGCATATTAAAACCTTCTAAGAGTCCACTTCCTGGTTGCCGTTGCCGTTGCCGCCGCCGCTGCCGCTGCTGATGCTGCAACTGCTAGCAAATGCCAGAGCAACTGGTTGAGGCAGCCGCAGTGGGACAGAAGAGAAAGGAAACATGGAGGGTATGGTTCCTACCCGGCCTGCTGTTCTGCCTGTCTGAGCATCACGAGCTACTGCTTCTGCCACCACCACTGTATGACCCCTGGACAAAACCTGAGAACCCATGACCAGAGACATGTCCTCTGGTCCAGTGCTGCAAGAGTCTAGGTTTAGGGTCTTTAAAACCATTTCTGGTGTTAGGTGCCCTCAAGTTGGTTCCTACTCATAGAAACCCTATGCACAAAGGAGAAAAACAGAATGAAACATCCTGAGCCATCCTCATAATTGTTATGTTTGAGCTCATTGTAGCCACGCTGGGTCAATCCTTATAATACAGACTATTCTTTTTCACTGACCCATTCCTTACCCAAGGATGATGTCCTTCTCCAGAGACTGGTCCTTCCTGACAAAATGTCTAAAGTACAAGAGACAGAGTCTCACCATCCTCAATTTTTAGGAGCATTCTGGCTGTACTTCTAGGACAGATTTATTTGTTCTCAGGCAGTCCATAGAACTTTCTTCACTAACACCTTAATTCAAATGCATCAATTCTTTTACTGGCTTCCTTATTCATTGTTGTTGTCAGTTGCCTTCAAGTCAGTTCCCACTCATAGTAACGGTATATAGAGTTGCTGGGGCTGTAATGCTTGGTGAGATCAGAAAGTCTTATCTTTCTCCCATGGAGAAACTGGTGGGCTCAAACCAATGGGCTTGTGGTTCATAGATCTATGGTTGTTCTACAGAGCCACTGTGTTCTTCTCACTTGCATATAAAGTGAATGGAAAATAACATGGCTTGGGCCGGGTGCACCTTAGTTCTCAAAGTGATATCTTTGCTCTTTTGCACTTTAAAGAGGTCTTTTACAGCAGATTTTCCTAATGCAATATGCCATTTGATTTCTTTCTTCTTCTTTTTTTTTTTTTTTTAAAGGAATAAGTTTATTAAGAAATTTTCATTTTTCTGGGAAGAATTTTTATAGAATTTCCTGAGTTTCAACATACCAAATCTGTAATGATAAACTCTTTTAACACTTATTTCTTAAAGTAATACAGAAGTCATATTTTAGTTACCTTACATTACAATGCTACTTCCTTATTTTGACATTTTTTGTCCAGTCATATTTGTGAAAGAGAAGAATGAATGGATAAATACACACACACACACACACACACTTATATGGTGGTGGTTGTGTGCCATTTAATCACTTCCAACTCACATAGCATACAGGGTTTCGAAGGCTGTAAATCATTACAGGAACAGAAAGCCTCATCTTTCTCCTGTAGAGCAGTTGACAGATTCAAACTGCTGAACTTCCAATTATCAGCTCAGTTTTTAACTCAAAAAAGGAAGATCCCCCCGTGAGACGGATTGGCAAAGTGGCAGCATCAATGGGCTCAATCAGGCGTGGCAAAAATTATGAGGTTGGCCCAGGACTGGCAGGGTTTCGTTCTGTTGTGCATAGGGTCGCTATGAGTCGGTACTGAGTCGATGGCACCTAACAACAACAACAACAGTACCAGGGTTCCAATGTAAAATATATGTATATATCTATTGTTGTTGTTGTTAAGTACCGTGGTGTCAGCTCCAACTCATAGTGACCCTGCACAGGGTTTCCAAGGCTGTAAATCTTTACGGGAGCAGAATGCCTCATCTTTCTCCAGCGGAACCACTGGTAGTTTCGAACTGCTGACCTTGAGGTTGGCAGCCCGATTCGTAACCACTACGCTACCAGAGCTCCTTGTATATATCTATATAGAGTAGTAAATCTTTACAGCCTCGGAAACCCTGTACAGGGTCTCTATGAGTTGGAACCGACTCCAAGGCACATAACAACAACAACATATAGAGTAGTACTGGTACGGTGCTGTAGGATAAACACCAGACTGCTGATTGGAAGGTCAGCAGTTCAAACCCGCCAGCTGCTCCTCAGAAACCCTATATAAAGTTGTTATAAGTCATGACTGACTCGATGGCACTTAACAACAACAACTATCTATATAGCATTATTGCCATCAAGTTGATTCCAACTCATAGTGACCCTGTAGGACAGAGTACACGTGGGTTTCAAAATTTTTGTGGAAAAATTCCATTATCTTTTCATTCCATTTTTCCGTGAAATTTTTGAAGCCTCGTTACAAAACTGTCCCATAGGGTTTCCCAGGCTGTAATTTTTTTTTCCAAAGTAATCACTGAAATTAAATTTTTAAATATTTTTGACTGAACATTTATTATATTCAAGAATTCCTGGGTTTACAAAATTAATTTTGGGATACCCTTTATTTAAAAAAAAAATTATAGAGCAGTTGGTGTTCCATTCAATAATTCATTCACATTTTGTTTTGTTTGCATTTCTTACAATGTAACAGCAGTCGTCCCACTTTCTCCCTGTGTTTACCACTCACAAGGCTGTAATCTTTACCAGAGCTGACTACTACAATTTTTCTCCTTCTGAGTGCTTGGTGGGCTCAATCTTTCAGTTAGGAGCCAAGCGCTTAACCATTGAGCCATCAGCACTTCTTTAATATATAATGTTGTTCTTGTTTCTAAGTGCCATTGAGTTGGTTCCGACTCTTAATGACCTTCTACAGGGCTTCCAAGGAGTGGTTGGTGGGTTTGAACCACTGACCTTGGGGTTATCAGTCCAGTGCTTATCCTACAGTGCCACACCCAAAGTCCTTAATATATAATTGTTGTTGTTGTTAAGTGCAGTTAAATCCATTCTGACTCACAGAGACCCTGTATAGGGTTTCCAAGGAATAACTGCTGGTTTTGAACCATCGGCCTTGCAGTAAGCAGTCCAGTACTTATCCTACAGCACCATACCAGGACTCTTTAAATTCATTCATTCAAATGTATAATTGGGTATCTAATAATCACAGTAGGTTTTGGATAAATACAAATGAATTTCTGTTCAATAGTCAATTCCCCCAGGAGCTTTGGTAGTGTAGTGTTTACAAATTGGGCTGTGAACCGAAAGGTCAGCAGTTCGAAATTACCAGCTGCTCCACAGCAGAAAGATGAGGTTTTCTGATCCCATAAAGATTTACAATCTCGAAAACCCTGTTCAGGGTCGCTATGGGTCGGAACCCACTCAACAGCACTTAACAACAACAACCACAAAGTCAATTCCCCCAGGAGGAAGCAGTATCAAACTCACCTCTAGTTTGACATTTCTTTTTCTTTTCTTTGCAACAAAAAATAGAGGAATGAGCTAGAATTCCAGAAATAGAAGTCACATTAAAAAATAGTTGTTGTTGTTGTTGTTAAGTGCTGTCGAGTCGGTTCTGACCCATAGCGACCCTGTATTGGGTTTCCAAGGAGATGCTGGTGAAAAAAACAGTAGAAGCATGAAAATTATTGCCATACTTCAATTCCAGCTATACTGAACTTTTCTTTCCCTCAAAGGAAATAAGGTCTTCTATGTTTTTGTTGTGTCTTGGACTTTTTCAGTATGTGTGCTGACCCTCCTTCCCTCCTCCTTCTAACATACTCTTTCTGGGGACTGTTACCCTTTGGGCTGAAAGTTGTGAGCAATAAGTGATATCAGCCATAGGGTGTTCTGAATTAAGAACAACCTCAATTATAACCAGGACTTAAATATATAGCTTTCCCATCTCACTACAAGCCATTGACATCGCATGAAAGAGCAAGAAACAAATATATTGTTTACAAAATTATGGAATATCACTCTTTTTTAAAAAAAGTTTTTATTGTGAATAGAGTGATAGTTTACATGGGAGAACATTGTTCCTCATGGATCGCTTCATTGCAATGACCACAATCTCCTTTATGTATCATCATTCACCAGTATTTGCTTCTATTCCACCTGTTTTTTGTTTTTTTTTTTACTGTACATAAACCCACTCAGGAATACACAATCACTTAAACAACGAAAGGGCACATTTTGCAAACCTGCCTCCTGGCCTCAAGACACTGCCTTTCTCTTTCTGTGAGTCTAGAGTCCTCAGATGCTCTATTTCTCCATGTCCTCATTCTGCCTCTATCTCTGGTGTCGCTGCTTCTCTGGATAGGGTCCCACATTCTGCTCATGCTCTTCTCCCTTGTTGGTCCTAGGGTTCTCTGTTCCTGGACTGTAAGATTAACTACTCCCTGCTTTTGTTACAGAACTTCTACCTTTACTGTTGTGACAGTTGCAATTAGTTATGAAAACAATTTATCACTATTGAATCATAAGAATTTTATCCGCATATCTTTTCACCAGACCCATCTAGACAAGATGATGACTATTCAGTGGGGATTCTACCTCCCGCTGCACACTCTGAAACTAAACTGCCTCTTGATAACTTGTAAGCCAGTCACTTCATGCCTTTATAGACTCTTCCCCCACCCCCACCGATTTTAGGTTGCCAATGTCTAAATTGCCTGCCCCTATCAACCCTGTATACAGAGGGGATAGGACTGATCCTTGATGTGAAGACTCCTTCCCTCTCAGTTGGTCTTTTGAGCTACTACAAGTTCATCAAATTGTAGCAATTTACATTTGTTTCCCCATTTAATTTCTTGACTGCTGTTTGCATGAGTATTGACTGTGGATTCAAGCAAAATGAAATCTTAGACAATTTTAATCTTTTCTCTGTTTATTATGGTGCTATTCATTAGTCCAGGTGTAAGAATTTTCATTTTCTTTACAATAAGTTGCAATTCATATTACAACTATAGTTGCAATAGTCTTTGATCTTCATCAGTAAGTACTTCAAGTTCTTTCTGCTTTCAGCAAGTAAGGTTGTGTCATTTGCATATTGTCTTTATGAGACTTCTTCCAATCCTGATGCCATAATTTTCTTCAAATAATCCTGGTGTTTTTTTTGTTTTTTGTTTTTGTATTATTTGCTCAGCATACAGATTGAATAAGTGTGGTGAAATGATACAATCTTGGCACACACTTTCCCTGTGTTTAAATCATTCAGTATCATCTTGTTCAGTTCTATGTACAGGTTCCTCATAGAACAAATAAATATTCTGAAATACCCATTCTTCACAATGTTTGTTATAGTTCACATGGTTGACTGCCTTGGCATGGTCAATAAAAGCACAAGTAAACATCTTTCTGGTATTCTTTACTTTCAGCCAAGATCCATCTTCTGAGGTCAACAATGATATTCCTAGTTTCATGTCCTCTTCTGAATCCTGCTTGAATTTCTGGCAACTCCTTGTGTATGTAATATTATGGTTTTTTTCTTCA
>NW_006408707.1:764939-768094 GCF_000296735.1 Chrysochloris asiatica
AGATCTGTCTGTCAACCTGCTGTCTCACCTGCAGATCTTGGTTATTAGCCCTGTGGTTATATAACCCAGAAGCCTGACATCTGACCCATGAAATTGGGACTTTCCCATCTCTACAATTGTATGAGACATTTCCTTGATGCAAACCTCTACTAGGTCAGAACTGCAAGGTCAGCGGTCCAAACTCACAAGCCGTTCCATCAAGTCAATTCCCACTCAGAATCACTATGAGTGACTATCAACTTGATGGCACTTAATAACAACAATGTAAGTTTGATTAGTTTTGATTCTCTAGAGAACCCAATCTAAGACCCTTGTTTTTGCTAGGTGCCATCGAGTAGGCATTGACTTATAATGACTCTATGCATAAAAGAACAAAACACAGCCTGGTCCTGCACCAACCTCACAAGCATTTGCTATGCTTGAACCCATTGCTGCTGCCCCTGTATAAATCCATCTCTTTGGTGAACTTCCTCTTTTTCTCTGACCCTCCGCTTTACCAAACAGGATATCCTTCTCCAGGGACTTGCCCTCCTGATAACATGTCCAAAGTATGAGAGACAAAGTCTAGCATCCTGCCGTCTAAGGAGCATTCTGACTGTACTTCTTCCAACAGATTTGTTTGTTCTTTTGGTAGTCCATGGCACTTTCAATATTCTCCTCCAACACCATAACTTAAATGCATCAATTCTTCTATCGTCTTCTTTATTCACAGTCCAACTATCGCATGCATATGAGATTATTAAAAATACCATGGCTTGGGTCAGACGCATCTAAGTCCTCAAACTGACAACTTTGCTTTTGAACACTTTAAAGAGGTCTCGTGCAGCAGATTTGCTTAATGCAATATGTTGGTTGATTTCTTGACTGCTGTTTCCACAAGTGTTGATGGTTGATCCAAGGAAAATGAAGTCTTTGACAATTTTAATATTTTTTCCCATTTATATGGATATTATTTATTGGTCCAATGATGAGGATTGAGGTGCAACACATACCAAAGACCGTGGTCTTTGATCTTCATCAGCAAGTATTTTAAATCCTATTCACTTTCAGCAAGCAAGGTTGTATCATCTGCATATCGAGGGTTGTTAATGAGTCTTCCTCCAATCCTGATGCCATGTTATTCTTCATATAAAACAGCTTCTTGGGTTATGTGATCAACATACAGGTTGAATAAATGTGGTAAAAGAATATAACCCTGGAGTGCACCTTTCCTAATTTTAAACCATTCAGTGTTCCCTTGTTCTGCTCAAACAAATGCCTCTTGGTCTATGTACAGGTTCCTCATGAGCACAATTAAATGCTACGGAATACTCATTCTCTACAATGTTGTCCATAGCTTGTCATGATCTACACAATCGAAAGCTTTTGCTTAGTTAATCAAGCACAGGTAAACATATTTCTTGTATACTCTGCTTTCAGCCAAAATCCATCTGATGTCAGCAATGATATCCCTTCTTTCACATCCTCATCTGAATCTGGCTTGATCCTCTGGAAGTTCTCTGTCAATGTATGGTTGCAGCCATTTTTGAATTATGTTTAGCAATAGTTTACTTGCATGTGATATTAATGATATTGTCCACTGATTTTCTCATTTCATTGGCCCACCTCTCTTTGGAATGGGCACAAATATGGGTCAATTCCAGTCAGTTGACCAGGTAGCTCTCTTAAAACAATTCTTGGCATAGATGAGTGAGTGCAGTGCCTCCAATGCTTCATCAGGTTGTTGAAAGATTTCAAATTACTCCATCAATTCCTGGTGCCTTGTTTGCCAATACATTCAATGCACCATGGACTTCTTCCCTTAATAACATTCATTCTTGATCATATGCTACCTCTTAAAATGGTTGAACATCGACCATTTCCTTTTGGTACAGTGACTCTGTGTATTCCTTCCATCATCTTTTGATGCTTTCTACATCATTCAATATTTTTCCCATGAAATATTTCAATATAGCAAGTTGAGGCTTGAATTTTCTCTTCAGTTTCCTCACCTTGAGAAATACTGAGCGTATTCTTCTCTTTTGGTTTTCTAATTCCAGATCTTTGCAGATTTTGTTATATTTGACTTTGTCTTCTTGAGCTGACCTTTGCAATGTTCTATTCAGCTATTTTATGTCTTCATTTATTCCATTAGCTTTAATATCTCTATGCTGGAGAGCAAGTTTCAGACTTTCTTCTGACATCCATTTCGATTTTTTTCCTTATTTTTTGTCTTTTTAAGTTTTTATTGTGAATTATGTGGGTTTACATGGGAGAACATCAGTTTTATATTCATCCTATTATATTTTGTTTCATTGCAATGATCACAATCACCTCCATGAATCATCAAACAACCAAAGGGTACACCCCACAGGCCTGTCCTCTGGCCGTCAGCACACATCTCCTCTCCCTCCCTAAGTCCAGTGTCCCCAGCCACTCCATCTGTCCATATCATCATCTCTGCCTCCATTTCTGGCATCACTGCTTCTCTGGGTAGGGTCTCACACTCCGCTCTTCTCATTTGATGGACCCAGGAACCTTCCCTCCTGGATTGCAAAATCAATCACTCCCCTCCTTTTCTTACAAAACATCTACCTTTACATTTCCTACCCTCACATTCAGTTCTGATGGCAATTATTCACTATTGTACCACTAGAGTCTTATCCCCATCTCTTTTCATTAGCCCCGTCCCAAAAGATTGGAAATCATTCAGTGGAGAGTCTACCTTCCCCCAACCTGTCTTGAAAGCTTGTAAGCCAGTCACTTCTTGCCTTTGTAGCCCCCCATTTTGGGTAGCCAATGTCCAAGTTGTCCAACCCTGTCAACCCTATGTACCGAGGGGGTGGGAGTGATTCTCACTGTAAAGATTTGTTCCCTTTTTTGAGCTACTACATCCATAAATATAGGTAAAGTTCATCAAATTGAAAAATGGTCCAACCACTCTGGAAAGCAATATGGCGCTTCCTCAGAAGGTTGGAAATAGAAATACCTTATGAGCCAGCAATTCCTTTACTTGGTATTTACCCACAAGAAATATGAGCCATAACATGAGTAGATATAGGCACACCAATGTTCATAACAGCACTATTTACAATAGCAAACAGATGGAGATAACCTAAGTGCCCATCAGTTGAAGAATGGATAAACAAACTTTGGTACATACACACAATGGAATA
>NW_006408707.1:768824-776394 GCF_000296735.1 Chrysochloris asiatica
CTTGGAACAACAGGGTTCCAGGATACAGGGACTGAGGCATGATTTGAATGGATAAAAGAGGGGAATAATGTTAAGATGCTTGGCTGTCTTTTGAATCTTGGTTTCCCTTGCCTACCATTGTAAAACAGACACTTCAGAGGGAGAGAAATGAAGAGCCAGAAACATCACAATAGAAAACTTGTAAGCCCGTCTTCAGCCTATAACTGATAGGAATATCTTAAAAGGGGCTAGAAATTGCCAGTTAAAGAGGTTTCCTGTGGAGACTTTGCATTGCATAAGACTGTAGGTGGAATCCTGAACCCCATCCAGAATCATCTGAGGTGGGAAATTTCCACTTGAAAGGACAAGTAGACCAGCCTTGAGCAGCTAGAACAGAAGATACTTCACGGAAGAAAGACTGGCAAGAAAATTCAAAAACAATAACGGCAGTCTGATTGACTACTATAAGAACAAGCAAGCTGTTCTCCTGAGAGCCATCAAGGCAAGTGTTGGGTCCCCTCAGAGCAAACCCCCTTCCAAGACTAAGACTCAAGTGGAATACACAAGCAGGCATGTGGTCTGGCTGGTGACCATGTTGGATAAGGGGAAGAGGGGGAAAAGCAGCAATGAAGTTGGCAGCTAAATCCGAACACATTCAATAGACTCCTGTGAACCTCGGTGGAGACCTGGTTGGTCAGCAGTATGGCAAGACCCGGGGACTCTTGGGCCCAGAGGCAGTGACATGGCCAGAGAGGACTAGAGCGGAGCATGAAGTGTCCAGCTGATATGAAGTGAGGGGAGATGCACAAGAACACCCATACTTGCAGATAGTACCCTCTTGTTCTGGCTTCGATGACTGGATTATCAGAATTCGACTAGAAGAAGAAAGAAGGGGGAAAAAAAGTAACCTTTGTTGTCTTTTTAATGACCTTTTGCTTTCTTTGTCTATGATATGTGATGTCATCCCACAACTCTTCTGGTGTTTGGCCTTTAGTGTCTAATGTATCAAGTCTCTTTACCAGATGATCTCTAAATTCAGGTGAGATATGTTCAAGGTCATATGTTGGCTCTCATGGACTTGTTTTAATTTTACTCAGCTTCAACTTGGGCTTGCATATGAACAATTGATGGTCTATTCCACAGTCTGTGTTTGACCTTGTTTCAGCTGATGATATGGAGCTTTTCCACCATCTGTTTCCACAGATGTAGTCAATTTTATTTCTGTGTTATTCTGTCTGGTGAGGCCCACATGTATAATCATCTTTTATGTTGTTTAAAAATGGTATTTTCAATGAAGAATTTTTTCATCTTACAAAATTTAAGGTCATATTTGTGATCTCCAGCATCATTTCTATCACCAAGGCCACATTTTCCAAATAAAATAATGAATGACTCTTTGTTTTCAACCTTTGCATCCTAATAATTCCAATAATTATCCATACATCTTGATTGCATGTTTCATTGATTTCAGACAGAAGTTGGTAGAATTCTTCAATTGTATCATCACTGGCATTAGTGATTGGTGAATAAATTTGAAAAATAGTTGTGTTTACTATTATTGCAGGCATATAGATATTATCCTATTACAGATAGCATTTTACTTCTAGACATATTTTGAAATGTTCTTTTTATAATGAATGTAACACCATTCCTTTTCAATTTGCCATTCCCGGCATAGTAAACCATGTCAGATTCAAAATGGCCAGTACCAGTCCATTTCAGCTCACTAATGCCCATTATACAGATGTCTATGCGTTCCATTTCATTTTTGACAATTTTCAATTTTCCTAGATTCATATTTCTTACACTCCATGTTCCAATTACTAATGGATGTTTACAGCTGTTTCTCTTCATTTTGAGTTGTGTGCCATCTGCAAATGAAGGTCCCAAAGGCTTTACTACATTCACGTCATCACGGTCAACTCTATTTGAAGAGGGAGCTCTTCCTCAGTCGTATTTTGAGTGCATTCCAATCTGAGGAGCTCATCTTCCAGCACTGTATCTGACAATATTTTTGTGTTTATCATGTTTCAACGTTCAATATTCTGGTGCTATGTGACAAAGTTCACTGCTATTCATAAAGTTTCCATGAGTAAATATTCAGAAGTAGTGTATCTCTTTTTCTTCCAAGTCTGTCTTCATTTGGAAGTTCAACTGAAACCTGTCTACCATGGATGACCCTGCTGGTATTAAATACCAGTGGTATAACTTCCAGAATCACAGAAACATGCAAGTCACCATAGTATGACAAACTAACAAACCAGTGGTGGAAGACACCGTTCACTATAAATGAGTTTCAGTGATTTTTACCCTTAACCCTTCCTGTTGCTTCATCTCCTGGCTGAAGATTTGAGGAACGTCCTCTGCATATCTTTAGGGCTTTCTCACTACTTCTTTCCATTATTTTGCCCCACAAATTCAGCCATTTGGACCTCTCTGGACTTTCAACTCAGTGTGACTGCCTGGCTCTGGGTTCCCCTCCCTGTGCTGCAGTTTCTGTAGGCAGCAACCTGGGGTAATTAGAGTACTGTGCTGGCAGTGTCTGGTGTTTAAAAACTGTAGTTTAATAGATTTTGTTCGGTTTTCTAACTGCTTAAAGTGAAAGGGCAAATCCAGACCTATTACTTTCTAATGGTTAAAAATGTAAACATTTTTTTAAAGTATAAGAACAAATACATATTAAACATATGCATATATTTATCAGAACATTTAATAAGCCCTATGCAGCCACTTCCTCAGAAATATTTCGTTTTCATATTTCAAAAAACTTTTTATTGTCAGTTGAGTGAAGGTTTACAGAGCAGACCATCAGTTTTACATTCAACAAACCATACATTCTGCTTTACTACGAAGCTGTAATCCCCTCCATGTACCAACAGTTAACAGACCATCAGTTTTACATTCAACAAACCATACATTCTGCTTCACTACATAGTTGTAATACCCTCCATGTACCAACAGTTAACAGCAATTACCTCTATTCACTTTAACTATTGCATTCCTCTCTGTATCTCCAGCTACCTTTGTCTTTCCTCTGCTAACCCTCTCTTATGTCCCTTATGTTAACATGTATCTATCATCTAGCTCATGAATCATTTTCCCTGCCCACTCCTTTCTGTAACTATCATAGATTGTTTCTTTTATCAAGAAAACCTTTTTTAAAAAAACTTTTTACAACATTGGTCTCATATAGTGTTTGTACTTTTATGATTGACCAATTTACTCTGCATTATGTCCTGCAGGTTCAACCATGTTTTGAGGTGTTTCACAGATTCATTGTTATTCTTCAATAGTTTGTATTATTCTGTTGTGTGTATGTATCAAAGATTGTTTAATCATTCTTCTGTTGATGGGCATTTAGGTTGTCTCCATTTTTTGATATGTCTCTTGTAGACAGTATATTGAAGAATCCTGCTTTCTTATCCATTCTGCTCTTTATGTCTCTTGACTAGCACACTTAATCCAGTTACATTCAGTATAATTATCAGTAGGTATGACTTGATTGTTGTCATTTTTCTGTGTGTTTTGTGTGTGTGTGGTGCTGCTGGATTCTTTGTTTCACATAATTTTCTATGCTGAGTTTATTTTGTTGGTGGATTTTCTTTTCATTTTCATTTCTGTCATGAACATAACAGTAGTATTTTATTCCAATTCAATCAAATCTGAAAATTATTTTCTTTTCAATAAAAATATAAATAGAAGAAACTCAGAAATTAAAACCTGTACCTTACATTTAAATTACATAAATTCCTCACATTCAAAACTATCACTGGGCCTTTTGAAGGCTTCTGATAAAATGTAGCCATGGCATCTGGCTGCCCTGGACAAGGGAGCCCATAAGTGTTTGGAAGAGCTGAGGAGGAAGAGAGAAACTGTTTTCCTGAGAACTTGCTACAAGGTGGCGGGGGACATCCCCAAACGCTTGTCCTCATTTCTGGACCCAGTGAGAAAAAGTGGCCATGTGTGGCAGACGCCCCAACCTGTCTGGCTAGCAGGCACCCTCGAGAGCAAGGAAACCGAGGCCGGAAACCCACAGTTAAGGAAAAAGACGCAGCATTTTATTTTCCTCCTCCCCCCCCCTCCACCCTCCACTCTAGTAACCCTGCTTCCTGGAGACAAACTATGTCAAATGCGGAAGGGCCCCTTGGGGAAGGGTCTTCACCGAAGGGCCCCCTCACAGGGAAAGGACTCTTCACAGGAAAGAACCTTCTTGACAAGGGTCCTCACAGAAAGCCCCCTCAGGAAAGAAAAGCCCCTCCATGAATGGGCACGTGCATTCTGCTCTATCCCTCAGACATTCACCAGTCGGGGTGGGGAAAGACCACCACCAGAGCAGAGACAGTCAGAAACGGAAAGAGAAAGATACTTGGTGATTGAAACTGCCCCATCGGGTGATCAGCCACACATAGATCTATCTGGTGGTTAGAAGGGCAAGGTGGGCTGGCAGACCTTCCAGAGCAAGTCTCCCAAGCTGTAGCAGCGGCTCCTTTCTGTCATGCCAGAGCAGCAGAAGGCTAGAAGTTAGGATCTCTTCTCTCTACCTGGGAGAGCAGACTGATGTGCCTTTGATACTGGTGTTGAAGAAGAAACATTGGCAGCAGAGAATTCTGGTCCTCAAACATTCTTTCCTCTTTTGTTGGATGGGAAATTCCATTCTGTTCCACACTACCTTATGCATTGAAAAAAAATTTTTTTTTGTCTTTTAAAAAAAGATTTGAGGAACAGAACTTTGTTTTGATGGCAGCAAACTGTATGAACACAAGACTTAAGAAATAAGAGTAGATGCTGCCATTATGGTGTGGCCACTTGAAGGCTGCAAATTCTCCGTACCCCCAGCCTGGTTGGGCATTTTTGGAGAAGCACAAGCACAAGCCAACCGTATTCAAGGAGAGTTCAGATGCACTGCGGTGAACTTTTGGCAAGGAGCGGGCCAGCCGCTCAATAGAAGCCAGGATCTGGGGGAAGAACAGCTTCTCCTCCCGTTTCTTTTTCAGGCACTAGGCCATCAGTCTCTTCATGGCTTTGGGACAGTTACTCCGCACCTTACTCAGGTCTGGAGACAGGTATCCTCGTCCCACCATAAAAATGATCTGGTCCCTGTTGTTGATATTTGAAGAAGGCAACTGCCCAGTCATTAGTTCATACAGAACAATCCCGAATGCATACACATCAGACTGAAAGCTGTAGAGGTTTTCACCTTGCATTCTGATTATTTCTGGTGCCATCCACAAAATGGTTCCAGACAGCTGTTCAAACTGGTGGGACCCACTCCACAGAGACTTCACTGTGGCAAGGCCAAAACCTCCAATTTTCACTGTGAGGTCTTCGTGAAGAAGTATATTGTTACTCTTGAGGTCTCTGTGGATGATTGACTTGGCATGTAAGTAACCCATGCCCTGGGCAGTCTGCCCTGTGATGTCGATGAGTGATTATCTCAAATTTGGTCTCAATGATGTGCAGGTGGTGGTAAAGGCTGGAACCCTCAGGCCACTGGGTAATGATGGCCAGCTGCGGCTTTGTGGAGTAACCCATGAAGAGAAGGATATTCACGTGCCACATTTTCCTGAGCACTCCTACTTGGTTTTTGAAGGCCTGGAACTGCTGAGGTGTGGGTGGTTGTCACATTCAGCATTTTAACTGCCATGTCACCATGCCACTTACCCTTGTACATGGTTCCAAATGACCCAGATCCAATTCTCTGTCCAACTGTGATCTGTCCATAGGGAATTTCCCAGTTGTCACTTGAATCCCACCTACCAAAGGTTTTCATCCAATTGCTGTCTTCTGAGGAGGATGAGGACTGCGCTCCCACTGAGACCTCAGAGATTTCTGTAAGGCTTTCACGTTGGTGAGGGATCCAGGTAAAGACGCTGGAGGGGTGGCCAACAAGCCTGGGGTTGAAGCTCCATCACCATGAAACCCTTGGTCTCTAATCAAGTCATTAATGTTGACAGGCTCTATTGTGTTGATATAAACATTGGGGGCTGATGAGGACCAGTCTCACGGCCCAGTTTGACTTAGATGATCTTCATGCTGGTTGGAAGGGCTCCATTGCTTTCTTGCCTGCATGGTTTCTGCTGAGCAATTAGAGCTTAGTCTTATAGGTTCTCTTTTGAAGGTAACTTTTCATTTTTCTTGATCTGCTATCAGGATTCTTTCCTTGCTTTGATTTTGGAAAGTTTCATTATGATTTGTCTTGGTGATTTCTTGTCGTTCAGCTTCTTGTATGCTTCTCTTCTTTCATGTTAGGGAAATTTTCTTCCAACGATTCTTTGTCAATTTTCTCTGTGTTTGCCTCTTCCAGTTTTGGAATTCTGATCACCTGTAAGTTGTTCCTCTTCATGATGTCCCACATAAATCTTAGTCTTTCTTCAGATTTCTTCCTTTTTCTGATTGCTCTTCTTGCTTATTAGTATTGAAGATGTATCTTCAAGTTCTCTAATTTGGACTTCCATTGCTTTCCATCTACTCCTTTGCCTTTTCAATGTATTGTCCATTTATGAGATCTTAGTGTTAATTTTCTGGATAGCTAATTGCAGGTTTTTCTTTCTTTTTTGGTTATAGTTGTGTTTATTACCTTGAAATAAAAACCAAAAATAAATTAAATAAGGATTCAATTCAAGAAGGTAAATGGAAATAAATAAACATAAAAAAGACAAAGTTGTGACAGAAATATGATAGAAATTAATGTAACATAAATCAGAAAATATAACTAACAAAAAAGCAAAAATGAAAAAAAAACTTAGTAAAATATTAGCTAATCAAATCTATAGAAATCCTAGTGTGACACTGTAGTGTAAGCACTGGACTGCTAACCACAAGATCAGCAGCTTAGCCCCACCAGCTGCTCCTTGGAAACATCATGCAGGGTGGCTATGAATCAGAACCAACTAGATGATACTCCACAACAGCAACAGTAAAATCTAGAAGTCTTTTAAAGAGTAACAATTCAGAACCAAATGTGTTTTATACTAGGAATGCAGCAACAAGGCAACACTAGGAAACCTATCACATATGTAAAACTCTATCACGTATGTAAAAAAAAAAGAAAACAAAGTTATCAAGTATTATAGAGTAGAATGGCATTCCAGTTTTGTGTTGCTTTTTTCTTAACACTTAAAAAACAAAAGTACATATTCATTTAAATGTCCAAAAGGCACATTCTGTCAGACAACTGCCTGCTTGCAGACACACAGACTTTCTTAGTTCATGGGCCTGGATGATTTATAACAATGCCTTAATTGCCCATCCTTTTGGTTTTTATTTCAAGGTAATAAACACAATTATGACCTATGCTTTATTGACTATGCAAAGGCTTTTGATTGTGTGGATCATGACAAGCTATGGACAACATTGCAAAGTATGAGCATTCTGGAACACTTAATTGTGCTCATGAGGAATCTGTACCTGGACCAAGAGGCAGTTGTTCAAACAGAACTTGGGCACACTGAATGGTTTAAAATTAAGAAAGGTATGCGACAGGGTTGCACCATACTTTTTCAACTTGTATGCTGTGTTATATGAAGAACAACATGGCTTCAGGATTGGAGGAAGACTCAATAACAACCTGCGATATGCAGATGATACAACC
>NW_006408707.1:776494-780836 GCF_000296735.1 Chrysochloris asiatica
AAAGTGAAGAAGACTTAAAATATTTACTGATGAAGATCAAAGAGCACAGCCTTCAGTATGGATTACATCTCAATGTAAAGAAAAGAAAAATCTTCACCACTGATCCAAATAAACAACATTCTTATCAACAGAGAGAAAAGATTGAAGTTGGAAAGGACCTTTTTGGTCTTGGATCAACCATCAACACTCATGGATACAGCAGTCAAGAAATCAAACGACATATTGCATTGGGCAAATTTGCTGCACAGGACTTTTTTAAAGTGTTGAAGAGCAAAGATGTCAGCTTGAGGACTAAGGTGCACCTGACTCAAGCCATGGTATTTTCAATAAGCTCATATAATGTGAAAGCTGGACAGTGAATAAGGAAGACTGTAGAAGAATTGATGCTTTTTAGTTATGGTGTTGGAGGAGAATATTGCAAGTGCCACGGGCTGCCAAAAGAACCAACAGACCCATTTTGGAAGAAGTGCAGTCAGAGTGCTCCTTGGAGGCCAGGATGGTCTAACTTCATCTCTCATACTTCAGACATATTGTCAGGAGGGACCAGTCCCTGGAGATGATATCATGTTTGGTAGGGTGAAGTGTCAGAGAAAAAGAGGAAGACCCCCAGCGAGATAGATTGGCAAAATAGTAGCGTCAATGGGCTCAAGCATGGTAACAATAGTGAGGTTGGCCCAGGATTGGGCAGTGTTTCATTTTGCTGTGCATAAGGTCTCTATGAGTCAGTACCAACTCCATGGTACCTAACAACAACAACAACCTATTCATCCATTCTTCTATCCATATATAGAGAGATAAATTTTAAGAAATTGAGAATGATAAAGAAGGAAAGAAAGATTCAAAGTCTTTGTGGGCTATTCAGACTTTCTGTGTGCCTGGACTGTAAAATGTAAACTCAGAACCTAGGAGTTGTTACCATCTGTGTAGACATGTTGTTGTTGTTGTTACGTGCCGTCGAGTCGGTTCCGACCCATAGCGACCCTGTACAGGGTTTCCGAGGGTGTAAATCCTTACGGGAGTAGAAAGCCTCATCTTTCTCCCACGGAGCAGCTGGTAGTTTTGAACTGCTGACCTTTAGGTTCGCAGCCCGATTCGTAACCACTACGCTAGATGAGATATATAGAGAAGAATGCAGCAGGTATATAATGAGAAGCAGAGATATCAGAACATGGCCTGGGATCCTGATGATTTTCCTGTTCCTGGTTCCAGTCCCTTCCTACATTCCTGTCCTTGGATCCTTTGATATGTTCTTGTTCTCTCCTTCCTTTTGGAGTTTGTTACTCTTCCCTAGTACTAGCTGGAATTTGGTTTGACCAATGCAAACTATTTGGTTTCCTTATTGCTGACTGAGTCTCCTTTGCTGCCAGTCAAATTTGGAGGAGACTTCTTATCCTCTGACTTTTTACTACTGTTTCAGTTTCCAGGATTGGCTTTTTCTCTAGTCTTGCTACCCTCACTGCCCTTATAGAACTTTTCCAGACTAGTAAGTCCTGCCTCCAAACCTTATTGATTTTAGCCTCTCTGCCTGGTCTGTAGATTGACCTCTAGGATAAAGCCTGTCTGACTCAAGAATCCTGACTTGTGCTCCTGCCTTGATTAAACCATCAAATCATACTGAGAAGGCTGCCACTCTTTCTGTGTACAAGGCCAGGCCCAAAGGTGATAGAGATTTTTCTTGATATGATAACGTCAGAGACAAAGCAGGCTGCTGTACTTTCTAATATTCCTTTTTTCCAATCCAGTTAAAGTTTTGGCAGTGAGGGAGTGAGCACTGTTTATTACATCTTCCCTTTTCCCTCAAGAGAGTACCTAGCTAAAGCCAACTTATATAAAAAGGCCTAATCGAACACATTAATAATGAAGACTGAATTATGCTATTTTCCAGGGTTGCAGACACATTGAAAACTGGCACTTTTAGGATAAAAATGAACAAGTGTTACCTCCTATATCTTGAGTATGTATTATTATTAGAGCTCATTTTTTTCTTTTATACACCCACATTTCTCTCCAGCTGATCATAAATTTTTTAAGCTCTAACATAAAACAATTTTTAGTAAAAGGGTGCATGAAGGAAGTCGTAGTAGGCTATTAAAGCAGTGGAGAGAAACTTAAATATTGTTGAACAGGTCATAAATGCACCTTTAAGATGCATAGTTAGATAGCCTAAGAGTACTGGTTAGAAACATAATAAAGCTAGACAATTCCATGTGAATTTGGATTATAAGGATTATACTCTTTCATTCAAACTCCATAGAGGAGATTACATATTTTAAAGAAGAGAAGCTTTTTGTATCTCAAGTGTATTTCAATTCTATTTTCAGTCTATAAATTAAAAAGCCAAGACCCTATAATAATACACCTTTCCACCAACCCAGATAGATATTAAAACAGAAAACATATTATAACAACTTTTAACCTCTTAACAACAACAACAAATTAGGTTCAAATTCACTTAAGACAACAGTAAGAAAAAGCAGTCAAGGATGTGATAAATACAAATGACTAATAAGTTCTGTATATGAAAATATGTTCAGCTTTAACAATCAAAGATTCAAATTACTATCACAACATGGTCTATTTCTTCCCCATCAAATCACTGAAAAGCTTTAAAAAAAAATACCACTCGTTGCTGATAAAGGTATTGAAATAGTCACTCATATGCTTTTGATGTGAGTGAAGTATAAATTGATACAACTTTTCTCAGAATAAAGTTCACAGTAAGCATGAAACACATTGAACATGATCATACTCTTTGACCAGGATTTTCATTTCAGGGATTCTGCTTTGGGAAATTATCTGAAATAAATATAAAGATTTATGGTGATCAAAAATGGTCATAAGAACAAAAGTTCATATTTTATGTCATAATATTAGCTGCAAGTACCAAAAATTCAGATTCAAATAGGCTTAACAAAAGAAAATCTATGATATTTACAACATTAAGTACCCCAACATGTCTGTCAGTCTGTCCTACTGTGGTGGCTTGTAGGTTGCTGTGATACTGGAAGCTATGCCACTGGTGTTTCAAATACCAGCAGGATTTCTCCATGGTGGGCAGGTTTCAGTGGAGTCAGAAGAACAAATAAATCTGTCTTGAAAGATGTACAGAAGTGAAGATGGCAACATCTCTCATACTTTGAAGATGATGTCAAAAGGGCAGCTTCTGGAAAAGGACATCATGCTTGGTAAAGTGGAGGGTCAGCAAAAAAAGAGAAAGACCACCAATGAGATGGACTGACACAGAGGCAGTAATATGGGCAAAGAGTTTTTATGAATGAGATTCTGCTTGTTGACATTTAAAAATAACAAATGCTGGAAATGACAAATTGAAGAGGAATGGCATCAGATTCATAGATACAAAGAACATTTCAAGGTCTGTCTTGAAATACATTATTGTCTGTGGTAGAATAATATCTATCAAGGAAAACCAGTTAATATAACCGTTACTCTAATGTATGCACCAACCATCAAAGCAAATGATGAAGAAATTGAAGAATCCTATCAACCTTTTCAGTCAGAAATTGGCTGAACATGTGATTAAAATGCATTGATCATTATTGATGACTGAAATGTTAACGTTGGAAACAAAGAGGAGGGATCAGTAGTTGGAAAATATGGCCCTGGTGATACAAATGACACTGGAAATCTCATGATAGAATTTTGCAAGACCACTAACTTCTTCATTGCAGATGCCTACTGTCAATAACATACATAGCAACCATACACATGGACATACACACAACATACAATAACATACACAGCAACATAGAATAATACCCATTAACTACATTTGTGGGAAGAGACAATGGAGAAACTCATTGCTCATATACAAGTTCCAGCTGAAACTGAAGAAAATTAAAACAGGTCCACAAGAGCCAAAACATGACCTTGAGTATTGTTGTTGTTGTTAAGTGCCGTCAAATCAACTCCGACCCATACTGACCCTGTATAGGGTTTATGAGAAGCAGCTGATGAGTTTGAACCACTGACCTTGCAGTTCAAACAGCTTTGCAGTCTGGCGCATTTACCCACAGTGCCACACCAGGACTCCCACCTAAATTTAGAGACCATCTCAACAGCATATTTGATGCATTAGACAGTAATGTTGGAAGACCAGAGGAGATATGGAATGACATCAGTAACATCAAATATGAAGAAAGCATGTTGTTGTTGTCAGGTGCCATCTATTCAGAACCGATTCATAGCAACCCCATGCACAGCAGAACCAAACAATGTCCGATCCTGGGCCAACCTCACTATCGCTGCCACACTTGACGCCATCAATGATGCCACCTGGCCAATCCATCTCGCTGGGGGTCTTCCTCTTTTTCTCTGACCCTCC
>NW_006408707.1:781066-782139 GCF_000296735.1 Chrysochloris asiatica
AAGCTGACATCTCTGCTCTTCAACACTTTAAAAAGTTCCTGTGCTGCAGATTTGCCCAATGCAATACGTCGTCTGATCTCTTGACTGCTGCTTTCGTGAGTGTTGATAGTTGATCCAAAAAGAATGAAGTCCTTGACAACTTCAATCTTTTCTCCATTGATAAGAATGTTATTTATTGGTCCAGTGGTGAGAATTTTTATTTTCTTTACATTGAGATGTAATCCATACTGAAGCTGTGCTCTTTGATCTTCATCAGTAAATGCTTTAAGTCCTCTTCATGTTCAACAAGCAATGTTGTATCATCTGCATATCGCAGATTGTTATTGAGTCTTCCTCCAATCCTGATGCCATGTTTTTCTTCATATAATCCAGATTCTTGGATAATTTGCTCAGCATATAGTACAGATAACTATATACAGTCCTGCAATAACAATCTCAGGGTTCCACCAGTTCCAACAGTGATGTAATAACAGTAATCTACAGGTAGATGCTCTCAGATTGAATGGATGTGGGAAGCAGGTTGGGCATATACCCACAAATATATCTAGGCTGACTATTTTTTGGAGTCCTGGTGTGGCATTTCAGCATAAGCACTGAACTGATAACCGCAAAATTGGTGGTTCAAATTTTGGAAACCCTATGTAAGATCCCTGTGAGTCAGAACTGACTTCACGGCACTTAACAACAACAATAACAATGAGTATTTACCTTTGCCAAAAAGATATACATGAATATGGTGAAGCAAAGTTATGAGAACTTCCTAGATGTAACCAAACACCTTTTGAGGGAATGAGTTGCTGAGTAGCAAATGTGATCTTAAAAGCTCATGAGCGGGCATTACTGGTCTCTCCCTGAACAAAGGAAAAAAGAGTGATGAAAATGAAAGACACTTAGAAATAATTAATCTCACTCTCCACACCCCTAAGGCCATGAGAACTAGATGTTGCTCAGCTATCACTACTAACTGCTCTGATAGGGATCACTTCAGAAGTTCATATATAGAGCACGAGAAAAGGTAGAATGAAACTCAAAATTATAAGAAAGACTAGGCTTACTGGTCACATAGAAACTGA
>NW_006408707.1:782604-798465 GCF_000296735.1 Chrysochloris asiatica
GGGTCTGCACGGTCTGCATCAGATTCCCCCTTATTTATTATTTGTTTAAGGGACGCTGCCTGTCTTAGGCAGTCAGTGCGAATTCCTCAGTCTTACCCATCATCAAAACTCATAGCAGCATGGCAATGGCTCTGTCTTAGGTTGCCGAGGTTCCACGTGATCCTTGTCCATCTCTGGACCGTGGCTCAATTTTCAACCAAGCAATATTGTTATTTTTAGTGCCATCAAGTCGGTTCTGACTCACAGGGTTTCTGAAGAGCAGCTGGTGGGTTTGAATGTTGTTAGCAGTCCAGTGCTTGTCTTACAGCACCATACCAGGAGGCCCGTAATGGTGACAACAACACTAGTCAGGTACACATACCATAGAATGGTCAATGATTCAAGATCAAAAGGGTAGCATTTATTCAAGGTCAAAGTTCAGAAGGGTTGGAAAGAAGGAACAATAGAAACAAGATAAGAAATGGGATAATGGATGTTACGTTGAGAGGATTGCAATCATTGAGGCAAAATGAAGTTTATGATTTGTTGAATATAAAACTGATGATTTGCTCTGTAAACTTTCACTCGATTAACAATAAAACAGTTTTTTGTTTCTTTAAAAACAAACACCTCTTTAGAATATTAAAGAGCAAAGGTGTTACTTTGAGAAGTCATAGCATTTTGAACCACCTCACATATAGTGTGAAAACTGGACAACAAATAAGGAAGACCAGAGAAGAATTGATGCGTTTGATATGTGGTGGTGGGCAAAGAATGTTGAATTTACCACTGACCACCAGAAGTTCAAACAAATCTGTCTTGGAAGTAGTACAGTCAGAATACTCCTTAGAAGAGAGGACGGTGAGACTTCATTTTTCCTAATTTGGACAGAAGGGACCAGTCCCTGCAGAAGGACATCAACAAGATGAAATGATACAATGACTATAACAATGATCCCAAACATAGCAACAATTATTAGTATGTGCAAGACCAAGAAATAATTTGTTCAGTTGCATAAAGGGTCACAACAAGTGGGAGCCAACTCAATGGCACATAACAACAAGTACAAAGGAGGTGGTGCAGAAGACTATCTATTGAAAACAGTGACTAAGGCAAGGACTAAAGTTGGGCCCCTGTCCAAACTTGTCAGACCCATCATATTTAGCATCATTGTACACCTTGGACAATTTACCCAACAATCAAAATTCTGCCTTAGAGGTACAATCATTTATTTTTGTGAACAAGAAACCATTTTTTTTAAAAAAAGCTGGTTCTCCAAGGTTCCTTCTTCCCTCATCACCAATCATTTTGGCTCTTCTCTGGTGGAAAATTACATTAAGAGAAAATAATCCTTTATGTCTAGAAACTTTTCAAGAGAAAAGCATGTGTTTGACATGCAAGTGGGTGGATAGGAGCCTGGTCTAAGGCAACCATTAACATGGGGACTATGTGATGTAGGAAAGAAGGGTAGGCAGGAGAGGGAGGCAGGAAGAGAAGAAAACCCCGAAGTCAGGGAAAAGCGTTCAAGTTGGAGAGTTATTAGTTTTAACTTGTTGAATGATCTCTCACAGCTGGCAAGGGAATCTGTGATGATTAATAGAAACAGCTCGGTGGTGCCACTCCCTTCACGTGGTGGTCAGGGCACGTACCATACCTGTCATACCTTAGATTCGCCTCTGAAGAGGCTAACTTCAGGGATGCTGATTCAGTGACTCATCAGTGCTAATCAAAGAGCAAAATTTCAGTCATCTCCTCTGTTCTTTCATGCTGGCAGGAGTAAGATACACATACATAATTAATAATGGCCAGAGGAAGAAGAGAGACCATCTCTTCTTATGGTTCTGTCCTAGTTGTGAGCAAAGTTTTTTCCTAAATCTCTTCATTAGAACTTTTCTTCACATCTTATAGGTCAATGTCCACTTCTGAACCAATCACTGGGATGGTGATGATGGAATGGTGGTGATGGGAAGAGAGGAAATAAGAGATGGCGGCCAGGAGGCAGACTTGCAGAATGTGCCCTTTGGTGGTGTAAATTATTATATATGCCTAAGTGTTAAAAAAAAAAAAAAAAAGAAAGAAAGAGCTAAAATGGAGAGAAATACTGTTAACTGATGGTACACGGAGGAGATTATAATCATTGTAATGAAACAAGGTATATGATTTGTTGAATGTAAAAATGATGATCTGCCCTGTAAACTTTCACTCAAAGTACAATAAAAAAGTTAAAAAAAGACAAATGTCACTACTCACAATTGTAGTTAGCTGCTACCCACATTAATGTCTATTCAAATAGTTTATAGTTTGCCTGGGCCTAAGAAGTTTCTGGAGTGTGGGCTTTTCAGTGATAAGATCATAGAAGTCCTGAGAAGAGTGGGAAGAGTTAGTCTTCCTTGACATGGCTCCATAATTTGTTCAAGAAAGCCACACTGCTATCATTAATTTAGAAAAATGACCTTGGGGCTAAAAAATTCCCTTTTTCCCCTAATAAAATCTCCTTGAAGCATTCCAAATAGCTTCTATTGTGTCACTAAGGAATGATTTTTTGTTGTTGCCACTTTCAGCTAGCAGCCAAGGAACATGGAAAGACTCAAGAGGCTAGACAGGGGTAGAGGACAGGGAACCCTACAAGATGCAAATGGCAAAGAAAAACTGGTTAGAAAGAGCCCTTGTTGCCCAGAGAAATTTCCTACAGAAAATTTGTCTGTTAGGAAAATTTATTTAGGGGAAAAAAAAGTTTGATTCATTTATAAGCTCCACACCCAAATTTTTATTCATCTTTATCTTCACTTTCAGTTTTCAAGATCTGTTGTCATGTCGACATCATGAACTGAGTAGCTCAAATTCTTTAATGTTTGTCAGTTTCTGTTATGATTTAAGACTGCAAAGTTTTCTACAGAAAATATTTATATTTTATGTCTCTAAAAAATCATTCTAAGTACTTGTGATGCTGCTTCCTGTCATGAGCACCAGAATCAGATTCAGCAATAAATAATCCGTAAGAATTTCATCATCGGCTTCATGCATTGAGTTTATGTACAGACCTGAACCTTGTTTTCTCATGGTTACACAAATTGATGTATTCAATGTTATATACTGTCCTATTGTTTTTCACTAAATGTAATTATCAGAAAGATCAAGAAAAAAAACTTAAAAAATACTTTCTCTGCATGTACAAACTGTTGAATTGGTGGATATTTTACTGTTTATGTTGTCATCATCAACAACAAAATAAAATAAATTTAGGGAAAATATGAAAATCTCTCTAGAACAATAATAGCATATAATCAGAAGCTTTAAATATTATTTGCTGTAAACTAAAAATAAATTTTAAAAAATGAATGGTTCTTATTGGCTGTTACTGAGAGAACACAAAAATACGTAATATTTACTGCCCAGGAAAGAAAATTTCCTTGAATATTATACATGCAGTTGATGTTAACTGCCGTGAGTCAGCCAAGGTGAGTCAGTCAAGTCACTCAAGGTGACTTGGTCTAAAGGTGAACATTCTACTATCGTTGCTGTGGAGTTGAGTCCGGCTCATGGAGACTCCATGCATTACAGAGTAGAACTGAGTTTCATAAGATTATAGAAACAGATTGCCAGGTTTTTCTTTGATAGCACTATTTGTGGTATTTGTTATTGTTGTTGTTGTTAGGTGCTGTCAAGTCAGTACCGACTCATATTCTGCACCACAGAATAAAACATTACTCGGTCCTGTGCCAATCTCATAATCATTGCCATGTTTGAGCCCATTGCTGCTGCCACTGCGCTAATCCATCTCAGTGAGAGTCTTCCTTTTTTTCCCTGATCCTCCACTTTACCTTTTTTACCACTTTATCTTTTCTCCATTGATAAGGATGTTGTTTATTGGTCCAGTGGTGAGGATTTTTGTTTTCTTACAATGAGTTGTAACTTTCCTGAAAGACCTCAATTCTTATTCCATCAACAAGTCAGTACCGACTCATATTCTGCACCACAGAATAAAACATTACTCGGTCCTGTGCCAATCTCATAATCATTGCCATGTTTGAGCCCATTGCTGCTGCCACTGCGCTAATCCATCTCAGTGAGAGTCTTCCTTTTTTTCCCTGATCCTCCACTTTACCTTTTTTACCACTTTATCTTTTCTCCATTGATAAGGATGTTGTTTATTGGTCCAGTGGTGAGGATTTTTGTTTTCTTACAATGAGTTGTAACTTTCCTGAAAGACCTCAATTCTTATTCCATCAACAAGTCAGTACCGACTCATATTCTGCACCACAGAATAAAACATTACTCGGTCCTGTGCCAATCTCATAATCATTGCCATGTTTGAGCCCATTGCTGCTGCCACTGCGCTAATCCATCTCAGTGAGAGTCTTCCTTTTTTTCCCTGATCCTCCACTTTACCTTTTTTACCACTTTATCTTTTCTCCATTGATAAGGATGTTGTTTATTGGTCCAGTGGTGAGGATTTTTGTTTTCTTACAATGAGTTGTAACTTTCCTGAAAGACCTCAATTCTTATTCCATCAACAAGTCAGTACCGACTCATATTCTGCACCACAGAATAAAACATTACTCGGTCCTGTGCCAATCTCATAATCATTGCCATGTTTGAGCCCATTGCTGCTGCCACTGCGCTAATCCATCTCAGTGAGAGTCTTCCTTTTTTTCCCTGATCCTCCACTTTACCTTTTTTACCACTTTATCTTTTCTCCATTGATAAGGATGTTGTTTATTGGTCCAGTGGTGAGGATTTTTGTTTTCTTACAATGAGTTGTAACTTTCCTGAAAGACCTCAATTCTTATTCCATCAACAAGTCAGTACCGACTCATATTCTGCACCACAGAATAAAACATTACTCGGTCCTGTGCCAATCTCATAATCATTGCCATGTTTGAGCCCATTGCTGCTGCCACTGCGCTAATCCATCTCAGTGAGAGTCTTCCTTTTTTTCCCTGATCCTCCACTTTACCTTTTTTACCACTTTATCTTTTCTCCATTGATAAGGATGTTGTTTATTGGTCCAGTGGTGAGGATTTTTGTTTTCTTACAATGAGTTGTAACTTTCCTGAAAGACCTCAATTCTTATTCCATCAACAAGTCAGTACCGACTCATATTCTGCACCACAGAATAAAACATTACTCGGTCCTGTGCCAATCTCATAATCATTGCCATGTTTGAGCCCATTGCTGCTGCCACTGCGCTAATCCATCTCAGTGAGAGTCTTCCTTTTTTTCCCTGATCCTCCACTTTACCTTTTTTACCACTTTATCTTTTCTCCATTGATAAGGATGTTGTTTATTGGTCCAGTGGTGAGGATTTTTGTTTTCTTACAATGAGTTGTAACTTTCCTGAAAGACCTCAATTCTTATTCCATCAACAAGTCAGTACCGACTCATATTCTGCACCACAGAATAAAACATTACTCGGTCCTGTGCCAATCTCATAATCATTGCCATGTTTGAGCCCATTGCTGCTGCCACTGCGCTAATCCATCTCAGTGAGAGTCTTCCTTTTTTTCCCTGATCCTCCACTTTACCTTTTTTACCACTTTATCTTTTCTCCATTGATAAGGATGTTGTTTATTGGTCCAGTGGTGAGGATTTTTGTTTTCTTACAATGAGTTGTAACTTTCCTGAAAGACCTCAATTCTTATTCCATCAACAAGTCAGTACCGACTCATATTCTGCACCACAGAATAAAACATTACTCGGTCCTGTGCCAATCTCATAATCATTGCCATGTTTGAGCCCATTGCTGCTGCCACTGCGCTAATCCATCTCAGTGAGAGTCTTCCTTTTTTTCCCTGATCCTCCACTTTACCTTTTTTACCACTTTATCTTTTCTCCATTGATAAGGATGTTGTTTATTGGTCCAGTGGTGAGGATTTTTGTTTTCTTACAATGAGTTGTAACTTTCCTGAAAGACCTCAATTCTTATTCCATCAACAAGTCAGTACCGACTCATATTCTGCACCACAGAATAAAACATTACTCGGTCCTGTGCCAATCTCATAATCATTGCCATGTTTGAGCCCATTGCTGCTGCCACTGCGCTAATCCATCTCAGTGAGAGTCTTCCTTTTTTTCCCTGATCCTCCACTTTACCTTTTTTACCACTTTATCTTTTCTCCATTGATAAGGATGTTGTTTATTGGTCCAGTGGTGAGGATTTTTGTTTTCTTACAATGAGTTGTAACTTTCCTGAAAGACCTCAATTCTTATTCCATCAACAAGTCAGTACCGACTCATATTCTGCACCACAGAATAAAACATTACTCGGTCCTGTGCCAATCTCATAATCATTGCCATGTTTGAGCCCATTGCTGCTGCCACTGCGCTAATCCATCTCAGTGAGAGTCTTCCTTTTTTTCCCTGATCCTCCACTTTACCTTTTTTACCACTTTATCTTTTCTCCATTGATAAGGATGTTGTTTATTGGTCCAGTGGTGAGGATTTTTGTTTTCTTACAATGAGTTGTAACTTTCCTGAAAGACCTCAATTCTTATTCCATCAACAAGTCAGTACCGACTCATATTCTGCACCACAGAATAAAACATTACTCGGTCCTGTGCCAATCTCATAATCATTGCCATGTTTGAGCCCATTGCTGCTGCCACTGCGCTAATCCATCTCAGTGAGAGTCTTCCTTTTTTTCCCTGATCCTCCACTTTACCTTTTTTACCACTTTATCTTTTCTCCATTGATAAGGATGTTGTTTATTGGTCCAGTGGTGAGGATTTTTGTTTTCTTACAATGAGTTGTAACTTTCCTGAAAGACCTCAATTCTTATTCCATCAACAAGTCAGTACCGACTCATATTCTGCACCACAGAATAAAACATTACTCGGTCCTGTGCCAATCTCATAATCATTGCCATGTTTGAGCCCATTGCTGCTGCCACTGCGCTAATCCATCTCAGTGAGAGTCTTCCTTTTTTTCCCTGATCCTCCACTTTACCTTTTTTACCACTTTATCTTTTCTCCATTGATAAGGATGTTGTTTATTGGTCCAGTGGTGAGGATTTTTGTTTTCTTACAATGAGTTGTAACTTTCCTGAAAGACCTCAATTCTTATTCCATCAACAAGTCAGTACCGACTCATATTCTGCACCACAGAATAAAACATTACTCGGTCCTGTGCCAATCTCATAATCATTGCCATGTTTGAGCCCATTGCTGCTGCCACTGCGCTAATCCATCTCAGTGAGAGTCTTCCTTTTTTTCCCTGATCCTCCACTTTACCTTTTTTACCACTTTATCTTTTCTCCATTGATAAGGATGTTGTTTATTGGTCCAGTGGTGAGGATTTTTGTTTTCTTACAATGAGTTGTAACTTTCCTGAAAGACCTCAATTCTTATTCCATCAACAAGTCAGTACCGACTCATATTCTGCACCACAGAATAAAACATTACTCGGTCCTGTGCCAATCTCATAATCATTGCCATGTTTGAGCCCATTGCTGCTGCCACTGCGCTAATCCATCTCAGTGAGAGTCTTCCTTTTTTTCCCTGATCCTCCACTTTACCTTTTTTACCACTTTATCTTTTCTCCATTGATAAGGATGTTGTTTATTGGTCCAGTGGTGAGGATTTTTGTTTTCTTACAATGAGTTGTAACTTTCCTGAAAGACCTCAATTCTTATTCCATCAACAAGTCAGTACCGACTCATATTCTGCACCACAGAATAAAACATTACTCGGTCCTGTGCCAATCTCATAATCATTGCCATGTTTGAGCCCATTGCTGCTGCCACTGCGCTAATCCATCTCAGTGAGAGTCTTCCTTTTTTTCCCTGATCCTCCACTTTACCTTTTTTACCACTTTATCTTTTCTCCATTGATAAGGATGTTGTTTATTGGTCCAGTGGTGAGGATTTTTGTTTTCTTACAATGAGTTGTAACTTTCCTGAAAGACCTCAATTCTTATTCCATCAACAAGTCAGTACCGACTCATATTCTGCACCACAGAATAAAACATTACTCGGTCCTGTGCCAATCTCATAATCATTGCCATGTTTGAGCCCATTGCTGCTGCCACTGCGCTAATCCATCTCAGTGAGAGTCTTCCTTTTTTTCCCTGATCCTCCACTTTACCTTTTTTACCACTTTATCTTTTCTCCATTGATAAGGATGTTGTTTATTGGTCCAGTGGTGAGGATTTTTGTTTTCTTACAATGAGTTGTAACTTTCCTGAAAGACCTCAATTCTTATTCCATCAACAAGTCAGTACCGACTCATATTCTGCACCACAGAATAAAACATTACTCGGTCCTGTGCCAATCTCATAATCATTGCCATGTTTGAGCCCATTGCTGCTGCCACTGCGCTAATCCATCTCAGTGAGAGTCTTCCTTTTTTTCCCTGATCCTCCACTTTACCTTTTTTACCACTTTATCTTTTCTCCATTGATAAGGATGTTGTTTATTGGTCCAGTGGTGAGGATTTTTGTTTTCTTACAATGAGTTGTAACTTTCCTGAAAGACCTCAATTCTTATTCCATCAACAAGTCAGTACCGACTCATATTCTGCACCACAGAATAAAACATTACTCGGTCCTGTGCCAATCTCATAATCATTGCCATGTTTGAGCCCATTGCTGCTGCCACTGCGCTAATCCATCTCAGTGAGAGTCTTCCTTTTTTTCCCTGATCCTCCACTTTACCTTTTTTACCACTTTATCTTTTCTCCATTGATAAGGATGTTGTTTATTGGTCCAGTGGTGAGGATTTTTGTTTTCTTACAATGAGTTGTAACTTTCCTGAAAGACCTCAATTCTTATTCCATCAACAAGTCAGTACCGACTCATATTCTGCACCACAGAATAAAACATTACTCGGTCCTGTGCCAATCTCATAATCATTGCCATGTTTGAGCCCATTGCTGCTGCCACTGCGCTAATCCATCTCAGTGAGAGTCTTCCTTTTTTTCCCTGATCCTCCACTTTACCTTTTTTACCACTTTATCTTTTCTCCATTGATAAGGATGTTGTTTATTGGTCCAGTGGTGAGGATTTTTGTTTTCTTACAATGAGTTGTAACTTTCCTGAAAGACCTCAATTCTTATTCCATCAACAAGTCAGTACCGACTCATATTCTGCACCACAGAATAAAACATTACTCGGTCCTGTGCCAATCTCATAATCATTGCCATGTTTGAGCCCATTGCTGCTGCCACTGCGCTAATCCATCTCAGTGAGAGTCTTCCTTTTTTTCCCTGATCCTCCACTTTACCTTTTTTACCACTTTATCTTTTCTCCATTGATAAGGATGTTGTTTATTGGTCCAGTGGTGAGGATTTTTGTTTTCTTACAATGAGTTGTAACTTTCCTGAAAGACCTCAATTCTTATTCCATCAACAAGTCAGTACCGACTCATATTCTGCACCACAGAATAAAACATTACTCGGTCCTGTGCCAATCTCATAATCATTGCCATGTTTGAGCCCATTGCTGCTGCCACTGCGCTAATCCATCTCAGTGAGAGTCTTCCTTTTTTTCCCTGATCCTCCACTTTACCTTTTTTACCACTTTATCTTTTCTCCATTGATAAGGATGTTGTTTATTGGTCCAGTGGTGAGGATTTTTGTTTTCTTACAATGAGTTGTAACTTTCCTGAAAGACCTCAATTCTTATTCCATCAACAAGTCAGTACCGACTCATATTCTGCACCACAGAATAAAACATTACTCGGTCCTGTGCCAATCTCATAATCATTGCCATGTTTGAGCCCATTGCTGCTGCCACTGCGCTAATCCATCTCAGTGAGAGTCTTCCTTTTTTTCCCTGATCCTCCACTTTACCTTTTTTACCACTTTATCTTTTCTCCATTGATAAGGATGTTGTTTATTGGTCCAGTGGTGAGGATTTTTGTTTTCTTACAATGAGTTGTAACTTTCCTGAAAGACCTCAATTCTTATTCCATCAACAAGTCAGTACCGACTCATATTCTGCACCACAGAATAAAACATTACTCGGTCCTGTGCCAATCTCATAATCATTGCCATGTTTGAGCCCATTGCTGCTGCCACTGCGCTAATCCATCTCAGTGAGAGTCTTCCTTTTTTTCCCTGATCCTCCACTTTACCTTTTTTACCACTTTATCTTTTCTCCATTGATAAGGATGTTGTTTATTGGTCCAGTGGTGAGGATTTTTGTTTTCTTACAATGAGTTGTAACTTTCCTGAAAGACCTCAATTCTTATTCCATCAACAAGTCAGTACCGACTCATATTCTGCACCACAGAATAAAACATTACTCGGTCCTGTGCCAATCTCATAATCATTGCCATGTTTGAGCCCATTGCTGCTGCCACTGCGCTAATCCATCTCAGTGAGAGTCTTCCTTTTTTTCCCTGATCCTCCACTTTACCTTTTTTACCACTTTATCTTTTCTCCATTGATAAGGATGTTGTTTATTGGTCCAGTGGTGAGGATTTTTGTTTTCTTACAATGAGTTGTAACTTTCCTGAAAGACCTCAATTCTTATTCCATCAACAAGTCAGTACCGACTCATATTCTGCACCACAGAATAAAACATTACTCGGTCCTGTGCCAATCTCATAATCATTGCCATGTTTGAGCCCATTGCTGCTGCCACTGCGCTAATCCATCTCAGTGAGAGTCTTCCTTTTTTTCCCTGATCCTCCACTTTACCTTTTTTACCACTTTATCTTTTCTCCATTGATAAGGATGTTGTTTATTGGTCCAGTGGTGAGGATTTTTGTTTTCTTACAATGAGTTGTAACTTTCCTGAAAGACCTCAATTCTTATTCCATCAACAAGTCAGTACCGACTCATATTCTGCACCACAGAATAAAACATTACTCGGTCCTGTGCCAATCTCATAATCATTGCCATGTTTGAGCCCATTGCTGCTGCCACTGCGCTAATCCATCTCAGTGAGAGTCTTCCTTTTTTTCCCTGATCCTCCACTTTACCTTTTTTACCACTTTATCTTTTCTCCATTGATAAGGATGTTGTTTATTGGTCCAGTGGTGAGGATTTTTGTTTTCTTACAATGAGTTGTAACTTTCCTGAAAGACCTCAATTCTTATTCCATCAACAAGTCAGTACCGACTCATATTCTGCACCACAGAATAAAACATTACTCGGTCCTGTGCCAATCTCATAATCATTGCCATGTTTGAGCCCATTGCTGCTGCCACTGCGCTAATCCATCTCAGTGAGAGTCTTCCTTTTTTTCCCTGATCCTCCACTTTACCTTTTTTACCACTTTATCTTTTCTCCATTGATAAGGATGTTGTTTATTGGTCCAGTGGTGAGGATTTTTGTTTTCTTACAATGAGTTGTAACTTTCCTGAAAGACCTCAATTCTTATTCCATCAACAAGTCAGTACCGACTCATATTCTGCACCACAGAATAAAACATTACTCGGTCCTGTGCCAATCTCATAATCATTGCCATGTTTGAGCCCATTGCTGCTGCCACTGCGCTAATCCATCTCAGTGAGAGTCTTCCTTTTTTTCCCTGATCCTCCACTTTACCTTTTTTACCACTTTATCTTTTCTCCATTGATAAGGATGTTGTTTATTGGTCCAGTGGTGAGGATTTTTGTTTTCTTACAATGAGTTGTAACTTTCCTGAAAGACCTCAATTCTTATTCCATCAACAAGTCAGTACCGACTCATATTCTGCACCACAGAATAAAACATTACTCGGTCCTGTGCCAATCTCATAATCATTGCCATGTTTGAGCCCATTGCTGCTGCCACTGCGCTAATCCATCTCAGTGAGAGTCTTCCTTTTTTTCCCTGATCCTCCACTTTACCTTTTTTACCACTTTATCTTTTCTCCATTGATAAGGATGTTGTTTATTGGTCCAGTGGTGAGGATTTTTGTTTTCTTTATATTGGGGTGCAGCCCATGCTGAATGCTGTAGTCCTTGATCTTCTTCAGTCAGTATTTTAAGTCCTCTTTGCTTTCACTTGTACTAAGTGATTTAAAATTGCTAACATTTTGGTTAGTTGTCCAGTGCAAAAACTTGGTGCCACCTGTGGTTCTCAGATGGAGCTCTGGTAGCATAGTGGTTACAAGTCCTTCTGCTAACCTCAAGGTCTGCACTTTGAAACTACCAGCTGTTCCATGGGAGAAAGATGAAGCTTTCTGTTCCCTTAAAGATTTATATCCTCAGAAAGCCTATTCATGGTTGCTATGAATCAGAACTGACTCCAGGACACACCATCACCAGGCCCCTCAGAATACTATATAAACTACATCAAATAAACTTCAACACTACTGTCTTTGACATAATCTATTGTCTTGATTTTCCTGAATTAGCATGTGAATGTACAGACCATTAGCATATTAACATTTTCATGTTGTTGAATAAATCAACTTATTCTTTAGGATGTGTGGCAGGAAAATATGTGAAATTGAACTATATCATTTTATCTCTTGATTTCTTTCACTTCCTTTCCCTTTCAGGCTACATGTTGATTTGATCAGGTGAAGAATGTGACAAAGAGAAAACTATCTTGGGTACCTAGGCACACTGAATCACTGGCTATCTAGAAATAAGAATCTTGTGCCCCAAATATGTCACAGAAGCTGTGTTAACCAGTACAATGAACTACACTGAGTGATCATAGATAACCAAAACAGACCACCATGGCACTGGGTGTCTGAAGCCATGGTACCACTGGTAAAAGATGGGTGGGAGTTGGAATGAGTTCTGGGATTTGTAAGTAAAATGTTCCCAAAAGACAATTTAAAGTTTTTTTTTTTTCATCCCAGCAAAACGGGGACTCAAAGTAAACTAGTAAGTTGCCATATAATAATTATTCAATATAAGTAAAAAATATTTAATATACAGTTTAGATTGTGTCCTGAAATTCATAACCTACAAATACAGAAGCATTTCTAGTTTGTTACTGGCTCCTGAAATATGTGAAACATTCTGCATACTGGAAACAGGTTCTTACAATGAATGTTTTCTTTACATCCTGCATCTTGTTCTTACTACTAGAGATTCTTGCCATTATTTTCCCAATTTGATCATCTGTGTTCCTGTCTGGATCATAAAAGTTATTATGAGTATTAGAAGTTTTTGTTTTTCTGGCACTGTCAAGTGGGCTCTGACTCACAGTGACTCAGTGCATAACAGAAGGAAACTGTCCTGACCTCTGTCATGGCCCAGAACCATTGTTATGCTGAGTCCGTTGTTGCAGCCATGATGTCAATACATCTTGTTGGTGGTCCTTCTCATTTTTGCTGACCCTCTACTTTATCAAGCATGGTGTCCTTCTCCAGAGACTGAGTTCTCCTGAGAGCATGTCCAAAATACGAGAGATGAAGTTTTGCCATCCTCACTTCTAAACAGCATTTCAAGGCAGATTAGTTTGTTCTTTTTTGGCAGTCCATGATCCTTTCAATATGTTTTTTGCAAGCACCATAATTCAAATGCATCGATTCTTTTATGGTCTTATTTATTCATTTTCCAGCTTCAAATGCACATGAGGCAATTGAAAATGCCACTGCTTGGGTGAGGGATACCTTAGTCCTTAAAGCGACATTTTTGCTTTTTAATATTTTGAAGAGATATTTTGCAGCAGATTTGCTCAAATGTAATATTTTGATTTCTTGACTGCTGCTTCCATTTAAGTAAAATGAAAACCTTGGCAATTTTGATCTTTTCTCCATTTTTGATGTTTATTGGTCCAGTTGTGAGGATTTTTGTTTTCTTACAATGAGTTGTAATCCATACAGAGGGCTGTGTTCTTTGACTTCATCAGTAAGTGCTTCAAGATTTCTTTACTTTCAGCAATCAAGATTGTGTATATCATGGTTGTTAATGAGCCAATTCTGATGCTACATTCTACAGATAGCTCAACTTTTTGGATTATTTGCTTAGCATACAGATTGAATAAATATGGTAAAAGAATACACCCTAACACACGACTTTCCTGATTTTAAACCACACAGTTACTCAGTTCTAAAGACTGCCTTCTGGTTTCTATATAGATTCCCCATAAGCACAATTAAGTGTTCTGGAGTTCACATTTTTTACAATGTTATCCATAGGTTGTTACGATCCACACAGTCAAATGCCTTTGCATAGTTAATAAAACACAAGTAAACATCTTTCTGGAATTCTTTGCTTTCATGCAAGATCCATCTGATGTCAGCAATGATAGCTCTCGTTTCACGTACTCTTTTGCATCCAACTTGAATTTACAGCTGTTTCCTGTCGATGAGCTGCTGTAATAAAATTATTTTCAGCAAAATTTTACTTGCAGGTGATATTTATTTTATAATATTGTTTGTTAATTTCTGCATTATCTAGGATCACTTTTGTTTGGAATGGGAGCAAATATGGATCTCTTCCAATTGGTTGCCCTCAAAATTTCTTGGCATTTGATGAGTGAGTACTTTCAATATTGCATTAGTTTGTTGAAATATTTCAATTGGTATTCCATCAATTCCTGTAGCCCTGTTTTTTACTAATGCCTTCAGTGCAGGTTGGACTTCTTCAATAACATAGATGTTGTTGTTGTTGTTATGTGCCGTAGAGTCGGTTCCTACTCATAGTGACTCTACCTAGGATTTCTGAGGCTGTAAATCTTTACAGGAGCAGAAAGCCTCATCTTTCTCCTGCAGAACAACTGGTAGTTTTGAACTGCTGGCCTTGAGGTTAGCAGCCCAATTTGTAACTACTTCATTACCAGCGCTTAATACCGTAGATACTTGGTCATATATACCTCATGAAATGGTTATATATTCGCCAATTTTTTCTGGTATAGTGACTCTGGTAATCCTTCCATCTTCACTTAATACATCATTCAATATTTTGCCCATTAATCCATCAATATTACAGGTTGAAGGTTGAATTTTCTTTTTCAATTCTTTCAGTTTGGAAAACGTTGAGTGGTTTGATTTTCTAACTCCAGATTTTTGGCATATTTCATTACAATACTTTATACATATAATGTATTATACATATATCTGTATAATACTATATATGTATATAATATATACATATAATACATTATAATACTCTGCCTTTAAGTGATCATGTGATAACTTTGGACCCATCCAAATAATCCAGGATTACCTGCCTATTTTAAGTCTATCTTATATAGATGTAATTTGTTTTTGTTTTTAAGTGCTGTCAAGTTGGTTCTGACTCACAGTGACCCAGTATAGGGTTTCTGAGGAGCAACTGGTGAGTTTGAACTGCCTATCCAAACTAAGCTTGAGGTGTTGAATGCGTCTCCTACAGCACCATATCAGGACTCCTTGATTACATCTGCAAAGTCCAACCTGTTATGGAAATAACATATTCATGAGAGTAACCCCAGGAGCAATGTACAAAGGGGCCTGTCACATATGGATTTGGTACATAATTTGAAGGCAGAGATAAAAATATTTGCTTCAAAAAGTGTTTAACATCTTATGTAATGAGACATTTATCCTTTTCTGGAAATATCTTTAATACCCCATCAGTCCTCAAATACTTTATTTCACTAATTTGCCAACATCTTACGTGAGGTCTTTGAAAGAGGGGAAAGACAAATATCATTCAAGAAAAAAGTTGAATACAATAAAAAGACTTGTGGCTCATGAGACAAAGACATTATAAAATTAAGCAGGACTTCCAGCTTTGAGTTGCTCTTCAAAAACCCTATGCAGGGTCGCTATGAGTTGGAACCGACTGGACAGTGCTTAACAACAATATAGGAATCGTGTGGAATAAAACACTGGACCGCAAGGTCGATTTGAACCACAAGGTCAGCGGTCCAAACTCACCATCTGCTCTTTGAAAACCCTCTATGGTGGTGGTTGTTGTTGTTGTGCCGTCGAGTCGGTTCCGACCCATAGCGACCCTGTACAGGGTTTCCGAGGGTGTAAATCCTTACGGGAGTAGAAAGCCTCATCTTT
>NW_006408707.1:807575-809416 GCF_000296735.1 Chrysochloris asiatica
TCTCTTTTGGTTTCTTGCAGTAGTGTTTTGCAGTTTTCTTTGTATAAGTCCTTTGTTACTCAGATTACATTTATTCCTAGATATTTCACCCTTTGGGTGGCTATTGTAAATGGTATTGCTTTCCTAATGTCCTTTTCTATGCTGTCATTTTTGGTATAGAGGAATCCAATAGATTTTTGTATGTTGATCTTATATCCTGCCACTTTGCTGAATATTCAATGAGGTCTAGTAGCTTTTATACTGAGTCTTTGGGGTTTTCTACATATAGAATCTTATCGTCTGTAGATAGTTTTACTTCCTCTTTGCCAATATGGATGCCTTTAAATTCCCTGTCTTGCCATATAGCTCTTGCTAAGACTTCCAGCATAGTATTGAACAGGAATAGTGACAAAGGGCATCCTTGTCTGGTTCCTGTTCGCAGAGGGAAGTCTGTCAATTTCTTTCCATTGACAGTAATGTAGGCTGTTGGTTTTGTATATATGCTTTTAATTATGTTGAGGAATTTCCCTTCAATTCCTATTTTGTTGAGTGTTTTTATAAGGAATTGATGTTGGATTTTGTCAAAGGCCTTTACTGCATCAATCGATATGATCATGTGGTTCTTTTCTTTTTTCTTATTTATATGATGGATAACGTTGATCATTTTTTAATGTTGAACCATCCTTGCATCCCTGATCATAATGTATTATCTTTTTGATGTGTTGCTGGATTCTGTTGGCTAGGATTTTGTTGAGATTTTTTGCATCTGTGTTCATGATGGTCTATATATTTGCATCTATATATTGGTCTATAATATTCTTTCTTAGTGACATCCTTCCCTGATTTTGTTATGAGGGTTATGCTTGCTTCATAAAATGTATTATGCTTTTTGTGGTCTTTCTTGTGAGATTCCTCATGGTTTTGAATGTTTCTGTGTTCTTCTTGGATTTTCACTTTCTTTTATGCTGTGAAGTGTTAATTTTCTTTGATGTTGCCATATAGTCCATAACTTTTGTCTCCATTTAGTGCAGTGTATTTTATCCTGTAATCTACCTGACCTTCTCACCATGTGGAGCTCTGTTCCTATGTGTTTACCTTCTTTTACATTGTAATTGTTTTGATTATAGACTGACCTCCCAGATTCTCTGAGTTTTTTCTTATAATTTTGTTCTTTTCTTGACTCTTCCTTCTGACGATTTAATTCTGGGAGGTGTTGCCATGTATGTCAATTTCTGGTTGTTGTCTGTTCTTGTTGGTTGTCATCCACAGAAGTCCCTTTAGGATGTTTTGTAGCGTAGGATTGGGTTTGGCAAAATCCCTTAGCTTCTGTTTATCCTGGAATGTTTTGAATACACCGTTGTATTTGATTGATAGCTTTTCTGGATAAAAGATTCTTGGTTGGCAATTTTTTTCTTTAAGCGTTTTTTATATGTTTGCCCATTGCCTTCTTGCTTGCATGGTTTCTGCTGAGAGATCTGAGCTTAATCTGACTTGCTTGCCTTTGTATGTGACATTTCTGTTTTTCCTAGTTGCTTTCAGGAGTGTCTCCTTATCTTTGATTTTAGAGAGCTTGATTATTATGTGTCTTGGTGATTTTCTTTTGGGGTCTATCCTTACTGGGGTTCCTTGAGCTTCTTGAAAGTTTATCTTTTCACTTTTCAGGATATTAGAGAAATTTTCTTCCAGAAGTTCTTCAAATATTTCCTCTATGGACTCTGTGATTCTTGTTCTGGAATGTCGATAATTCTTAAGTTATTCGTCTTCATGTTGTCCAACATGAATCTTAGACTTTCTTCAGATGTTTTAAAGCTTTTTTCTGTTTGCTTTTCTATCTTAGTGGTATTGAGAGATTTGTCTTCCAG